>NW_028254565.1:0-2000 GCF_964263255.1 Lissotriton vulgaris
TGCACACACAAATAACAAACCTTGTAGGAGAGGGTCACTAGTTCTGACTGAAGGCCGGAAAAATCACAAGAGTAAACCAATAGTGATCAACCTCGTTGGTAGCTGCGATGAGGGCGGTCTCGGTGCTGTGGTTTGCTCGGAAACCGGACTGTGAGGGGTCGAGGGATCCGTTGGTCTCGAGGAAGGTGGAGAGTTGTCTGTTGACGGTCTTCTCGATGACATTGGCCGGGAAAGGGTGGAGCGAGATGGGGCGGACGTTCTTGAGGTCCGTGGGTCCGCGGTGGGTTTCTTCAGGAGGGCGCTCAGCTCGGCATGTTTCCAGCACTCCAAGAAGGTGGCGGATGCGATGGAGCTGTTGATGATGTTCCGGAGTTGGGGTGCGATGATGGAGTCGGCGTTGTTGAAGATGTGGTGTGGGCAGGGGTCGGTTGGGGAGCCGGAGTGGATGGTGTTCATCAGGTGGGTGGTGTCTTCAGTGGAGACAGGTGTCCAGGTGCAGAGGGTGGTGGTGGGGGGCGTTGGTTCGGGGTTTGGGTGCGTGGTCTGTGCGCCGAAGCTGTTGTGTATGTCGGCAATCTTGCGGTGGAAGAACGAGGCGAGTGAGTCGCAGAGGTCTTGCGAGGGTGTGATATTGTTGTTGCAGGCGCTGGGGTTGGAGAGCTCTTTCACGATGCTGAAGAGTTCCTTGCTGTTGTGGGTGTTGTTGTCCAGTCGTTCTTTGAATGTAGTCCTTTTGGTGGTGCGGATCAGCTGGTGGTGTTTGCGGGTGGCGTTCTTGAGGGCTGTGATGTTTTCTGTTGTCTGGTCGTGGCGCCAGGCTTTCTCTAGGGAGCGGTAGGTTTTCTTGCAGTTTTTGAGGTCCTTGGTGAACCACAAGGCTTTCCTGCTGCCGGGTCTGCTGGGAGGGTTCTTCAGTGGTGCGAGGTCATTGGCGCAGTTGGTGAGCCACTGTGTGAGGTTGCGGGCTGCATCAAAAATAACCAGATAGAAATGTTGTAGTAAATGTAGGAATGTGTACACAAATTGAAACATTTTTAAGGGTGTGTGAGGCAAGGCAAACGTTCTCATGATTTTCCAAGTAAAAGAAAGAACATAAATAATGTGGAATTTCACAAATATCCTGAACCTGTGTATGTATACTTTTCATATTGCATAGAACCTACATGTATAATATTAAGGTCAACAGGCATATGTCTGGATACTTACATAGAAGATAATGTTCCTCACTTCCGTAAATTAAGTAAAAGCCTAAAATGCCTGCTGTGCTCTAGGGTTCGTCTTCACATGCACAAATTCAGTTTTCAGGTCAAAACCTACGAGACGCTAAGCACATCTTGGGGATATTCATTAAGCTTCAGTGGAAATGCATTCTGCCCATTGCTTACCATTGGCTTTGTGGTTTAAAACTCATATGCTTGCTTTCTATTTGCTGGCTTTATTTGTTTTAGGCTGTCCAGCTTGCGTTTGTCACTTTTGTTGCCCAACCCCTATTTACTGTATTCTTCCAAATGTACAGGAATTCTGTAAACAGGACTTATATTCATTTTCTTATCTTGTCACCTTTTCTGTGCATTCAAATGCAGAGATGAAATGTCAGGCTCTGTCTCCCAAGCAGCTTGGTGTTTAATTTTCTTTCTCTGACTTCTGAGTGAGAGGATTTATATGACAATCCTGCTGGATACTGGGGTTGCCCTTAAGGAAGGTTTTACAATGTTGTTGTTTTTTCCAGCACACAGCAAAATTTAAATGTCTCTAAAAGAAGTGTGCAGATATTTCAGAATATAGCAGATTTCGGAAAGCAAAAATAAATCAACTTTTTTGCAATTCTGAAGGGGGGTGGAAGCAAATATTGCAATATGATCAAAACAAATCAGTACACATATTATTGCTTCTACGCTGTATATTTTTATCTATAAAACTGTAAATCTCTGCAAATCTAATGGTCATTTCAATTGAAGATTGAAATGACTGTAATGGCAGTTCGCTAACACACCATGCAT
>NW_028254566.1:0-74861 GCF_964263255.1 Lissotriton vulgaris
AAAGCCCCCTCCCCGGCTTGTAAAAGGTAAGTTGTTTAATCCTGAACTTTGTTTTCTCAACATCCCTGTTTTTCATATACGGAACTCACAACATTTGCAAGCACACTGGAGGTTTTGAATGTCAAAGATGGCCGATGTTTACTCCATTTCTGAATGAGGGTGGCTGTTGCCCATTCAGCCAAGACAATGTGGTGAAGTAGGAACATGGCTGTATGATTCTCAATTAATTGAAAAATCAAATAGGGTTTGTAGAGCACGCTAATCACCTGTGAGAGTATTCAGGTGAGAGGTCCACACTGCTCAGGGGCTTCAATCGAAAAGCCAGGACGGAAGGGACAGCAAGATATGAAGATAGTTGGGGAGGGAGTTCCAGACCTTCACAGCGAAGTAGGAGAAAAAACGTCACCCACTGTTGCTGTGGTGGATGCAGGGTGTGTCGGCAAGGGAGAGCAATGCAGTGCACAGGGTGGTGGACACTGGTCCTTGGTTGTGGAGGGCTATGTAGGCATTCATTAGAATCTTGAATTGGTCTACCATACAATTGGGATAACGCATCAGATTTCACCTGCTGTGCTGCTGGTCTGTACGTGATAACAAAATGGTACTCACTGAAAAACAGTACCCAATGCATCTGTCTAGGGGTTAGTGCTCGTGCTGAACGGAAAAACTCCAGATTTTTATGGTCAGTATATATTGTCACGGGATATCTGGCCCCCCACAGATGAAGACGTCATTCCTCAAAAGACAACTTGACAGCCAAGAACTCTCTTTCCGCAATAGTGTATTTGCTTTCAGCTGGCAACAAGATATTTGAAAAAAACGCAATGGGATGCATAAGGCCAGTCTCCACATCCCTTTGAGAGAGCACCTCCCCTACAGCATACATAGAGGCGTCCACCTCTGCAAAATAAGGCATCGCCGGGTCTGGATGTATCAAAACAGGCGAAGATGTAAAGCTTTTTATCAATAGTGTCAATGCAGCCTGAGTGGACAAGGACCAAACAAAAGAAACACCTTTCCTTAACAGGGCAGTCTAAGGAGATACAATATCCGAAAAAATGGGATATAAATCGCCGATACTAGTTGGCAAATCCCAACAACATCTGTATCTCCTTTACACAAGTAGGGGTAGGCCATGAAATAATCGCCTCTATCTCACGGGGATCCATCTTGATCCCATCAGCAGAAACAATAAAACCCATACAATCGGGATAACGCATCAGATTTCACCTGCTGTGCTGCTGGTCTGTACGTGATAACAAAATGGTACTCACTGAAAAACAGTACGCAACGCATCTGTCTAGGGGTTAGTGCTTGTGCTGAACTGAAAAACTCCAGATTTTTATGGTCAGTATATATTGTCATGGGATATCTGGCCCCCCATAGATGATGACGTCATTCCTCAAAAGACAACTTGACAGCCAAGAACTCTCTTTCCGCAATAGTGTATTTGCTTTCAGCAGATAACAAGGTCTTTGAAAAAAATGCAATGGGATGCATAAGGCCAGTCTCCACATCCCTTTGAAAGAGCACCCCCCCCTACAGCATACATAGAGGCGTCCACCACTACAAAATAAGGCATCGCCGGGTCCGGATGTACCAAAACAGGTGCAGAAGTAAAGCTTTTTATCAATAATGTCAATGCAGCCGGAGTCGACAAAGACCAAACAGAAGGAACACCTTTCATTACCAGGGCAGTCAAAGGAGATACACTATCCGAAAAATGGGATATAAATGGCCGATAGAAATTGGTGAATCCCAACAACACCTGTATCTCATTTACACAAGTTGGGGTAGGCCATGAAATATTCGCCTCTATCTTAAGGGGATCCATCTTGATCCCATCAGCAGAAACGATAAAACCCAAAAAGTCAACACTGGTAGAATGAAACGTACACTTCTCCAGATTGATATATAACCGGTTTTACGTAACCTCTGTAACACTTGTTTGTCATGGTACACATGAACTTCAGGGAACTTCAGGAATTTTTGAAAAATCAAGATATGGTCCATATAAACAATGACACTGATATCTAAAAATGCACGCAGCACCTCATTGATAAAAAACTGAAACGCAGCCGGGCGTTAAATATCTCAAAGGGAATGACACAATACTCAAACAAACCGAACTTCGTACGGAAGGCAGTCTTCCATTCGTCCCCTTGACGGACACGAATGAGATGATAAGCCCCACGTAGGTCCAGTTTGCCGAATACTGAGACATGCCGCAATTGGTAAACAGGAATGAGAGGGAGGGGATACGTGTTATTTATTGTCACTTTATTAAGCGCCCTATAATCCACACAAGCGCGGAGATCACCCTCATTCTTCGGGATAAAAAAGACAGAAGAAGAGACAGGGGACACAGACGGACGTATGCACCCTGTACTCAACATACCATCTAAAAAATCCCTCCGATGTTTCTCCTCCGGCCCAGATAAGGCAGGTGAAGTAGTGTGGCTCACTGGTTAGAGGCGGCAGACCCGAGAGCAGAGGACGGCCCGGGACCAGGGTTCGATTCCCGGCGCGGCAGGTTTCTGGACCAGGGTCAGCGGACTCGATAATTCTCTCGCCTCGGTGCCCACTCTGATCAGCGATCACACTCGGCAACTCTGGGCATTAGCTTGCCTCATCTTCACTAACAGCCCCACCAGACCGCAGGGGATGCCTGGTCTCACCCTGGAGATACCCATTAAGGGACCATCTCTCAGGGAAGCCAGGAAGGGTTTCGCAGCGGTCGAAGCGCCTTGGGACCCTCCGGGTAAGTAGTGCGCTATATAAATGCCTATACATACATTTACACCCTACAGCATGGTAATGTAGCACCTGGCTTCAGATCAATACAGCAATCAAAAGACCGGTGAGGAGGCAGCACTCCTGCTTGTACCTCATCAAACACTTCCCTAAATTTCTCATATATTTGGGGAATGAAAAGAGACTCACCATGACTGTTAGCGGCACATGACAGAGGCACTACACACTCCGTTGCTTCTAAATAACAATTCAATAATTTGATATACTTAAGACAAGCTCAACTAACAGGAGCCTCAGGGGGAAACAAAGATGCAGGCCGCCCCCCACTCAAATTACTCTTATACAACAATGGCCTGCCCCTGATAGGCTCTATGGCTACAGAAAAAAAAATTTTGTCTAGTGACAGAGGAAACATATACCTTCTGTCTACGCATTTATGCACTCCGTTGCACTTTTGAATATGGCAAAGTTGCCTATGTGTATGTGTCTATTAGTTCCACCAAACCGCTACATGTGTCCCCTATCTTCCAAACGTGAAAAAAAAGGGGGAGGGAAGGTTGACAGGGCCTCACGGAAGCAACACCAAGGGGAGGATTCTATCAGACTGGTACTCGCCTGATTCCTCACTTCTCATCATCGGCTACTGCCAACCCCAAAAGAAATGGGAGACAAACAAAAATAAAGAAAGTGCATGTAGATCAGACAGCCATCAAGTGTTGTATGTGCTAGAACCCGCTGTGATATATCCGTGCCCAGAATAGTGAAAAACAAATATACCACATGATGAGAAGTGAGGAATCAGGCGAGTACCAGTCTGATAGAATCCTCCCCTTGGTGTCGCTTCGGTGAGGCCCTGTCAACCTTCCCTCCCCCTTTTTTTCACGTTTGGAAGATAGGGGACACATGTAGCGGTTTGGTGGAACTAATAGACACATACACATAGGCAACTTTGCCATATTCAAAAGTGCAACGGAGTGCATAAATGCGTAGACAGAAGGTATATATTTCCTCTGTCACTAGACAAAAACATTTTTTCTGTAGCCATAGAGCCTATCAGGGGCAGGCCATTGTTGTACAAGAATACTTAAGACAAGACCAAAAACTATAAAAATCCACAATATAGTACTTAGAAATCGTCAGTTATAAATATAAACTTGAAATAAATTTCCTTAATGTCGATAGCTCTGTCTGCGGCTATCACGGTGTCGTGAACAACAAATCCAAACAGTTCTGGCTGACCGTGGCGTCGGGGGCCAGCTACGGTGTTGGGAAGACCTGCAAAACTGTACCTTTAGGAATGCAGGGCATCAGCAACCTCTCAATGAGCCCCGAAAGGACGGAATACGCAGGCGTCTGTTACGGAGGTCGGTGCAGGAGTCATCAGGTTCTTGAAGGCAAACGCGTTGCAGATCGAACTCCTCGTGGTTGAAGTTGGGAGCGCCGGTGTCAGCAGGCATCGGGCTGGGTCATCCAGTGGGGTCAGTGAAAACCAGGGCTGTGGCACAAAGTGGTGCAGGCGTGTCCTGGTGCTGGCAGGTCACAGTGCAAGCAGTGGCGTCGTCGTTGCTGAAGTGCTGGTGTCAGCTGCTTAACGGCAGTTGATGGCGCTGGTGTTTGTGGATCATGGCGGAAGTGCATAATGAGAACTGTGCCTCGTGTAACTTACGAGCCTTGCCTTCGAACCATGGTGCAAGCAGTGGAGTGGATTTCGGAGTGGAGCGTTGTCATAGGAGATACCAGGGTGACGGCGTGAAATGAGGCGGTGCAGAGTGGGGTGCCCACAGGTCATGGTGCAAGCAGTGTCTCAGGGGGGCCATCAGGTGGCGGTGGCGGTGGCGGTTTGACCAGTTTTGCATTGCAGTGGTGCCCTCTGTGGTGCGTTTAGGACACGGAATCGGCCGAGGTGTCCTTGGCGGCCTCAAGTTGCCTTTTTTCTGTTGCAGCAGAAAAACACAGTCCCCAGTGCTGATGGAAGAATAACTTGAAGTCTTTGCTGTTCCTGAGACTTCTTGAACAGGGGGCAGCTCTACGTCAAGCCCTTGGAAAAACTCACAAAAAGAAATAGCAGAAAGTTCAGTCCAGTCCTTTCACTGCCCAAGACAGAAGCACCCACTGCAGGCCAACATAGCAAAGCACACAGCAAAGTGGTAGTCCCTCTTCACCACTTCTCCAGCTCTTCTTCTTGACAGTCTTCTTGGGTCCAAGTTTAGCGGTTTGAGCCCCACTTATATATTGTCCAAAATCCTTTGTTCTCTAAGGCAGAGAGTTTCTGTACTTTGTCCAAAACAGTTTGGTCCTCTCTGGCCCAGCGTCCCAGCAGGAGGCATAGACAGCATTTCCAAGGCAGACAGGGCCTATTCAGTTGCAAGAGAAAACTCTGGGCCTATTCAGGTACTAGTGACAACTCCCTCAATACTCTGAATACAGTAGAGGTATATTCAGCCTAGCCCAGACCTGACTCATCCAGACTCTCTGGAGCCACTGCACATTCCCAGCCCCTGTCACTCCACAGTCGGACAGTCAATACACATTCTAGCAGAGGCACACTGTATGGCTAAACAAGAAAATACCTACTTTCTAAAAGTGGTTTTTTCAAACACAGAATGTAAAAATCACCCTCACTAAAAGATGCATTTTAACATTCTGAGTTCAGGCATAATAAACATTATTTTCCTATCTGGTCAAAATCGGAAGTTATATTTATAAGATTTTATAAATGAACTCCCATGCTTTCCTATAGTCCAGATAGCCTTATAATAGTGAAAAACAAATGTACTGTAATTCACTAACAGGACATGTCACACACATCAGTGCATGTCCTACCTTTCACATACACTGCACCCTGCCCACAGGGGTACCTTGTAACGCTGGGCGTAGTTCGCGTAGTGGCACTACGCATAGCTATGCGAAGGGCACTACGCACGCTACGCGTAGCTACGTGAACAGCTTAGTGCGGTAGGGAACATGGTGTTCGCACTGATTGCACAGTGCTGGATGCTTGTCTGCACTGTGCAATCATTGCAAGCGGCATCTTGCACAGTGCACGCAGTTGTTTTCTGCCGCTCAAATAGATTTGTACTCTAGCAGCAGCTTTATCAATGCGGACCCTTAGTTCCTCATCACGAGCAGTCGCAAGCATACGCGACCACTCACAATAAGAAACCTGACTTCCCCACGTTGAGAATTTCGGCGGGAGGTTTATTTTCCATGCTCACGATCATCGGCAACTTGATGCTGCTCATCACGAACAAGGATATAGTCTTGCCGGGATGGTGATTTTGCTCGCTTGCGGTCGCCAACTTGATGTTGAGGACCACGAGCGAGCAAAACATGCCTCCTACACTATGTATTTTTTCACTGTCCTACGTGCAATTTGCGTAATGCGTAGTTGCTCAAACTTTGCACACTCACTGAGCATAGCGTAGTGTTCCGCCCAGGGTTAGTACCTTGGGCCTACATTAGGTGAGACTCACATGTAAGAAAAGTGAAGGTTAGGGACTGTCAAATGGGTGCACTTGCCAAGTCGACATGGAAGTTACAGACTGCACGCAGACTCTGTAGTGACAGGTCTGAGTTACCTTTTATGGGGTACTCAGTGCTTCAGGTCCACTAGAAGCATTTG
The DNA here is from genome assembly GCF_964263255.1 of Lissotriton vulgaris. Classification (NCBI taxonomy): domain Eukaryota; kingdom Metazoa; phylum Chordata; class Amphibia; order Caudata; family Salamandridae; genus Lissotriton; species Lissotriton vulgaris. Next base: position 6,377 of record NW_028254566.1, read on the forward strand.
ATTTACAGGCCCTAGTAAACTCAGTGCACTTTACTAGGGACTGACATGTAAATCAAATATGCTTATCATGAAAATACCAATTGATAACACTATTTACCCATGGAGCATATGTACTTTAGCACTAATCAGCAGCGATAAAGTGCCCAGAGTCCAAAGACCAACACAGACAGGTCAGGAAGAAGCAAAACGTTTGGGGATAACCCTGCAAAAAGGGCCATTTCCAACATTCACCCTGGCAAATATTGCAGTTGTTGCCTGAGTGGGGCTTCTACCTCCTCAACTAATACACTACTTTCTTACAGAGGGCTAGATTCCAGCATTTAATGGAACTTTCCCTCAATGTGGGTATATCTGTAGTTTTAGCAAAAGTTTTACTTTTGCAGGGCATCCTCTGTAAGAAAAAATATAATGGGATCAATGGAAGGCACACAACTTTGGACTGTCAAGGGTGTTTTCTTTCTACAGATGTCTGGCTTTGCTAGGTTCTCCTGGGTGACGGCCGATCCAGGACTCAAATATCACAGCTACTTACATCACCATATTGGGGCCATTCTTTCGGTGGCAGTAGGTCCTGCCAAGTAATTTGAGAACGCACGGTGGTTGCAAATGGGTATTGTGTTTTTACACAGCCAACCTCTATGACTGGAAGAATCCGACAAACATAACAGTAGATTACTTTCACAAATTTGCTATCAGAGGAAACAAATTACAAATGAAATGTCATCTTTTTTCCCTGCTTATTTTCATTAGTTGTTTATTTCAACAATAGTTTAGTCCGGAAAACCATGAGTAATCTACAAAAATAAAAGCCATCCTGGATTCTGAATATTGCGTACTTTTCGGAAATGTATAGCTTTCCATTCATGGGTTGAACACCTGTTTCCACCACGAATTAGAGGTAGGTTGAAACCACCAAAAATATGAAAAAACACTTAGCATACAGAAAAAAATTAAGCGTGGTAAAGGAGACGAATTTTTCAATAACTCCACCTGTTCCTGAAAGCATAGTCGAGGGCAATCTTGATCTATTTCTTGCCATTTTTCCAAATACCTGAAATTGTTGCTATATTTTTGGTAGTGTTCTTGTTTCCCTCCAGGGGAATCCACAGTCCCTGAGTACCTTTAGAAGTTTCAACATATAAGAAGGGAAATTGCCATGGATACTATTTATGTAAAAAATGATATCAAGGCTTAGATGTAAACTGCTCCAAAATTTTAAAAAAGGTTAATCCTCCTGATGGGATAGGGGAAGGCACAGCCTCAGGACTTTATGTGTTGAGCAAATATTTGATAACAATAAAAATGGTGTTTAGTAGTGCATGCAACAAAGTGATAGATGTTTTGTTGTTAATGGCTTGAAAAGTGCAAAAAAGGCATTTAAAGGATGAATTCAGGGCCTTATTTATGAGGCGCTACAGCACATTTGCGCTGCAGCCTCAGGACATTATGTGTTAAGCAAATATGTGATAACAATAAAAAATGGTTTTTAGTAGTGCATGCAACAAATTGATTGATTTTGTTTTGTTGTTGGCATGAAAACTGCAAAAAAAAGGCATTTAAAAGAAGACTTTCTAGGGTACTTTCGCGCTGCCGGAACATCACTATTTTTTACATTCTGGTGGCGAAATGTGTCACTGCGTGACACATTTCATACACGAAGGAATGAAAGAAGTAGCCGAATGGATGAAACACAGCCGTCTGAAACTGAACTCAGATAAAACAGAAGTCCTTATCTTAGGTACCTCCCCCTCTGCCTGGGACGACTCTTGGTGGCCAGAAGCCCTTGGAAAAGCACCCATCCCGACGGACCACGCACGGAACCTGGGCGTCATCCTGGATTCCTCACTTTCGATGAACAGACAAGTCAACGCCGTTTCTTCATCCTGCTTCAACATTCTTCGCATGCTCAAAAAAACATTTCGTTGGATCCCCACCGAAACTAGGAAAACGGTCACCCACGCTCTGGTCACGAGCCGACTGGACTACGGAAACACCCTCTATGCCGGTACTACCGCTAAACTCCAGAAAAAACTCCAACGAATCCAGAACGCTTCAGCCAGGCTCATATTAGACATCCCGCGTAAAGAACATATCTCTGGCCACCTGAAAAACCTCCACTGGCTCCCCGTCAATAAGAGGATCACTTTCCGGCTCCTAACCCACGCACACAAAGCACTCTACGAAATCGGACCCGAATGCCTCAACACACGACTGTCCTTCTACACCCCCTCCCGCCAGCTACGATCATCCAACCAAGCCCTTGCCACTGTACCTCGCATCAACAAAACCACCATGGGAGGTAGATCCTTCTCCTACCTGGCAGCTAAAACCTGGAACTCACTTCCCACTCACCTTCGCCTTACTCAGAACCACCTAGCATTCAGAAAGCAACTTAAAACGTGGATATTTGACAAGTAGTTCCCCACCCCTTCTTCAAGCGCCTTGAGACCCTCTGGGTATGTAGCGCGCTATATAAATTTATTGACTTGACTTGACTTGACAAAGTCACATAAAGCCACTGTAGGTGACATTTCATGGCCTTACAAATATATGCCCTTTTCACGCAGAAAACTGTGTGAAAGGATCGTTCCATGTGTGTTTTTGTGGGTGTTCCCATGCAGCACCCATGGAACTTAACACATGCCCAGATTTATGAGAAATCTTAAACCAGGGAATTCGTCAGAACCTAACGCCGAACCTAACGCCACCACAGGGGTGGCGTAAGGGAGGCACAACATGGAGAAATGTTTTTATTTCTCCTCGTGCTTTCCTTTTTCTAAAAAGGAAATTGCCTCTTATGATTGATTTTGTGCAGAAAGGGACACCTTCCTGCACAGGTGTCCCTTCCTGCACAAACTCAAATGTTTCTTCAATGCAGGCATACTTGCACCATGGTGCAAGAGTGTCTGCGTTGGTGCACGGCAGGCCATTGTGCACTAGCGCTGGGGATAGGGGCAGGAATGCACAGTATCACATAGATAAAGCACTAACCTGTCCTTTTGTTCTGACGTAAGGCAGTGAAGCAAGATTTCTTTCAGTGCTGCCCTATGGCAAAACCTCATAAATGATGTCCTCATTTTTACACTGCTACTTGCGCAAGAATGGAACTACGTACATGGTAGCTCCAAGGTTGGAACAGAGTGCATCACTAAGCAAAGGTGCATTATTTTAAAACCACAAATATACACCTGAATTAGAGGGGTAATTCTGCCTTTTAAAGTGCAAAAATGAATTTGCTTTTATTTCTGACTCCCAGCCCTGTCAAATATATTCCAGTTTCCAATCCAGTGCTGCGCTGCGCTGCCTGCTGTGCTCCATGTGTGAGTGGAAAACACATGTTTCTGCTTATTCACTTAGCAAACTGCCTTTTATTGAGCAGCTTGTGCCACTTGTCTGTTCTTTACCACTGACTTACAAAGAGGGCAATGGACTGGACAGGTTCTGCTGAATTTTCAGTAAGGAAAAGTGAGGACACCAGGAAGGGAGACTCAGAAGGCTAGAGTTTATCAAAACGGATCAGACATTTCTTGATATGTTTGCTTGTTAAACGTCACAGCCAATCCAACCACACAAACAAATGCAGATCTTTTCTATGCTTGACAAACGGCAAGTATAGCTATGAATCATTACAATGAATGTGATCTTTTCAGCTTACGCCACACTTTACAGCAAAAGGAGATTGTATCGGAGGACAATCACCACCAGGTGCTGTAACAACCACTGCATTATTTACAATGCCATCACGACCAGCAACCCCACGTATTTTGCAGACAAGCTCACCATCTCTAGTGGTTCTTTGCACAACTACAGCCAGGCCACCATCAGAATAGAGGTAAAAATAGAAGTGTAAAAAAACAAAAACGATGCCGCGGCCTTTTCCTTCATTGTACCAGGATCTTGAACAACAGCCCTTCATCCATCTAGACCACCCCAGTGCTGTAAGACTTTATTAAGATGCACATCCTCAAAGGACATTACCTTACAATGCAGTCAGGGTACATTTATACTTCCAGATCCAGCTACCTCTCTTGCTGACTGTACACTTGACATTGACATTGTACAAAGCTCCTCTACCTGGTGGCTAGATTTGTGCTATACAAATTCCACATACATACATGAACACTGAAGACTATATTGTATATTGTATGTGTCACAAAGACTGAGCATGAATGAAAAATATAAGTGCACAGAAGTACTGTCATGTATCGATACTAACAAAGCATGCATTTTTCTGGGCTGCAACGGAGTGCTGTGATGGAAGGTTAGGGAGATGAGATGAGATTCATATTGCACATTTACATTTTATTTTCACATATGTATATTTTAAGCACAGGGAAACTAAGTAGCATGCCAAGGGCATTATACAGTTTGCAGACAGGTCAAGGTAGGTTTCCCACTTGGCTAAATCCTCGCCGTCCAAGGTGGTGCAAGAGCGTCGCAAATCCTAAATGAGTTTTATGAAGCCATGCAAGGTCACTTTGCATGGCCCTCAGTGACACATAAATCTTGAATAAAGTCATGGAGCGCAAATCACTGTGCTGCATTACTTTGCAAAAGGGTGGGGATCCATGGGTGCTGCATCTGTGTTCTCGTGCAACTCCCATGGTTTTTGATGCATTCCCAGATTTACGAGAATTGGGAGACCTAGGAATGTGCGAAAAAGATGTGCCTTCCCAGGAAGGCCTGACAAGGAGAAATATCTTTATTTTCCTTTGTTACTTCCTCTGTCTAAGAGGAAGGAGTCGCACAGGATTGCTTTTGTGCAGGAAGACGCCCATTCCTGCACAAAAACAATCCTGCATGCAACACAGGTACCATTGCACCATGGATCAAGGGTGGCTATGTTGGCTCTAGGCTGCCAAAAGGGCGTCAGTGCAGGGTAAAGGGCAAGAATGTACTATATTAGCTTAAATATGGTGCATTTCTGCCCTCTCCCTCTCACGGAGCGCAGTGAAACAAGTTAACTTGATGTGCTGCACTGAGCAACAAGCTCGCAAATAGGCCCCCGCTCTGTACACCTACACAGCACAGCAAAAGCTGCAAGTACCGCTGCTTTGAAACGTCTGTCTGCAGCACAACATCTAACGGGTAGCATCTGCCCTGCTAACAACGCAATTTCATTTAAATTGCATTTATGTAGCGCTTACTAAGCATGATGAGGGTTAAATTCATGATAAAAAGTGCACAGCTCCACTTTGCCCTCATGGACAGGTGCAGAACAACGGCTTGAATCGGCTCCATGGCCCGTCTCATGGACGTGTGCGCATGTTATATGTGGTCAGGGTGGGACTGGGACAGAAAATAGGCCCAGCCAACAAAATAATGTTTACCCCTTTAACAAATTATGAAGCTAAAAAAGTTTGCAAATTGAGGCAGTTTTGAACTTGTAAGCGTATTGTAAGAATTGGAAGACAGCATGGATTTGAGCTTGTTTAAATTTCACTGAAATCAACAGTAAAGACCGGCCCAGCAGACCATGGAGCAGGCCGACAAACAGACAAACACCTGCCCACACACTTACCTATCACATCAGCCCATCGGGCGTCTCCTGTTTGCTCCACGGCTTGGTTGCACTCTTAAAGGGCGCGCATTTCAACAGGAATGTCCATGCGTGGTGAATGAGCTGCAGACCTCGGCTTGGAATAGTCCTCAATGGTTTCCTCTCTCTGTTTCAGCTCGTCTCTAAGACCGCGATATTCCTAGATAGATACATGGTCTTGAGACAGTGCAATCGCATAAACAAGCACCTGACTGCGCCCTGGGCGAGCGCACACCTTCATGATACGGACACAGGTCTCCATGTGTGAGTGTTCTTGTAGCCAGGCTTTAGTACCGGAAGTGACTGCGGCAGCATAACACCATCAAAGAGTTAACAAACCGGTCACCCTTGGTGCTGTGACTGCTCCCCCCTCCGACCCCACTTAATGGAACTCTGCTCTCCTTGTTTTTTGGGTCTTGACCTGAGAAAATCTACTATTTGTATATATATGTATATAGAGATAACTCTAACCACTAGTATATGTAGTAGACCTTTGTACTCTCTACCATTCCTACGTGACTCGTAGAGTTTATCCATTTGTATCTTATCCTTGAGTGACTTTACAACTTGAACATTTGCAATTTTTTTTTGTTTTTTTTGTTTGTATCTCCTCCTTGTGTGACAACTTGTACATTTGCAATTGTTTCCGTTTGTATCTTTTATGTAACGCATGTAATCCTAAATCCTTATGTTTTGCAACTGATTCTTATGTAAAGCGCTCTGACACCTTCGGGTAAAATTTGCGCATTAGAAAATCGCATTAAATAATAAATAAATACATACACTAGATAGAAAGAACAGGAGATCAAAGCACCTGCAGCTCTCCTGTTGGGACAACGGGTCACACATCCACATAAATTACTGCACACCTGGCCACGAATGTTGTGCTTTTAAACTTCATCATAATCCAACATGTTGCTGCATTTTCTATACACTTTTTACAAGGCACTACGTGTGTGGGTGTTCCGAGTTGGCAAACTCTGCTGACAATTGTTGCTTTAAAATGAACCAGTTTTGCTCAGTTTTCCACGTCAAACCCTTCTGTAAAAGCAAGTTCTGTTTTTATTTATGTAACATGATAAAGGAGGGTTAACAAATTGTTAAAAACTAGCAATTCAACTGCTCACAAGAGGCACAGACTTTGTTTTTAAATAAATGAAACATTTTGACAAACTGTCCTCTTGTGCCAGGAAAGCAGACCATGCAGTGCTACAAAGAGTGACCCCTCCATCTGCCACTTTTACCACAAACACGTATTGGTGTGACGTCAGAGCCAACACGTGTATCGTGCTGAGATTATCTACTTCACGACTCACAACAATGCACAGATCTAGTCGGTGCGCCATCAGTTGGCAGGGATAGCCCTACATACAACACAGGCACGTACCGTAAACAGCGGAGCTATCCCTCAAAGGGCAGAGATGCAACAGCGTCATTGCAACCGCGCTTGTGATTTGAAGGTTTATCTTAGCTCCAGAGAAGGAAGTTTTTCTCACAGTGAGCAGATGTTAGACGCCTCGCCCATCACCAAGGAAGGTTCCAGCGTGCTGCAAGCGTGCCTAGGCTCTCGCCATAAACAGCAGAACTATCCCTCAACCTACATAGGTGCCACCGTCTCACGGCGGCGGCGGGCGGAGGATGAGCTCACGTGGACCCACAGGCTGCACCGGGGCACGGGGTCAGGGGCGGAGACAGTGGGGTCACGTGAACCTTCTCTCAGTCGCTCACATTGTAGGCTTCATTTAGGACAACAGACCTATCATATCTTACTAACATGCAGTTGTTCAGTTTGCACAAATTAACGTAGACGTTGCCGGTGTTCTTTTGTTGCACAAAGTTAACACATTGGCTCCTGAAAGATGTTAGGTAACTTCCACCCGAGGCAGCCACCGAGAGACTGAAAACGGAGTTTACTATAATCGTGTTAGAGGTACTATTAATGAAATTACATTTGATTCCTTTTCCGTATGACCCCGGAGCCCCAGCACCTACCTGTGCCCGGAAAGGCCGCCCTTCGAAGTCCAGGAGCTCCGTCTTGGCGCTATAAGTGGCATCAGCCCCTGCACTGTGCTGATCCCAGAGGCCTCTGGGACTCGGCCTCCGCTGAGTTGGAGTCCAGCACAGGAGCCCATTAGTGCCACCCCCTGCCTGGGGCCTCCTGCCCCCACCAGATGAGGGGAACGATGCCAGGAACGGAGTTTCAACCGTAAAGTTCAGAGAAGTGTGAGACTTGTAAACACATATTCACTGTGTATTACAGACGAATCAAAACTAAATCCTTCAGAAATAAGCCTCACAAACACCATGCCAAAGCAACGTGTTCTACACCCAGGCCCATATTTACTAAGTTTTTGCAAAATCAATGTTGGGATTTACAAAGCCACACTAACCAAGATTTGTGAGGCTTTGCGTGGGATTTCAGCCTAAAAGTATCAAACGACAGTGCATATTTTCGGTGCATTGCCTTGCATTACCGTGCGTTGCTGTGAGTTGGGCAGGCATTACATGGGAGGAGAATGGGCGTCTCTGCTATGAAAGAGAACATTTCGTTCAGCTCCAAACCCATCAAAGAATTTATTTTTTTATTTAAAATATTTGTAAAGCGCGACTGTCACCTGGCAGGTATCCTGGCGCTGATAGCTACTCCTGTGGTTTGTTAGCGGGAGGGAGCTGAGGAAGACCAGCTGTTATTTTTTTTTGTTATAGGGACAGGGGGAAGAGCCAAGTTTTGATACGTTTCCTGAATGGGAGGAGGTGAGGGATGTGACGAATTTCGGCGGGTAGACTGTTCCATAGCTTGGCTGCAGCTACTCTGAACGATCTTCCTCCCATCCTGGCCTTCTTACATCTGGGCACTCTCGCGAGGCAAGCAGTAGTGGACCTAAGTGTTCTGGTGGGGGTATACCAGGAGAACAGACGTTGGAGAGGTCTGGGTCCTATTCCATGCAGTGCCTTGAAGACCAAACAAAGGGCCTTGAAGGCAATACGCTGCCTCAAAGGCAACCAATGTAACTCGGCCAGTGCGGCAGTGGCCGAGGATCTCCTGGTCCATCCCAGAGCCAGTTTGGCTGCTGCTGACTGGACTCGTTGGAGTCTGTCCAGTAATGTCGCCGGAGATTCAAGCAGCAGGGCATTGCAGTAGTCAAGGCGACTAAGAATAGTGCACCTGACTACTAGTGCTCTGGCGGAGGATGGAAGCAGAGGCAAGACTTTGCGCAGTGAGCGCATAAGGCCAGTGCAGGTAGAGACCGTTCTTGAGACCTGAGTCTCCATGCTCAGTTGATAGTTGAGCATGACGCCCAGGTTGCGGACGGTGGTAACTGGTGGGGGGTTGTTGGAGTTCTCCGGGGGCCAGAACTCCGCGGGCAGAGGGCGGGGTATGCGACTCGCTGGGCAGTACATCACCTCCGTCTTTGAGGAGTTGAACTGAAGTGAGTTCTGGTGCAGCCAGCGTGCCGTGTCTCGTAGGCAGTTGTGGAAGGCTTGTAAGGAGATGGAGTCTTCGCCTTCCCACGAGAGAAGGAGCTGTGTATCGTCCGCATAGTTTACTGTGGTCATGTTGTGTGATTTAATTAATGTGACCAGAGGTTTTAAGTAAACGTTAAAAAGAATCGGACTGATAGAGGAACCCTGGGGGACACCATGTGGGACCGGGGAAAAGACCGATTGAAAAGGGGGAAGGGAGACAGCTTGTTTCCTGTCGCTGAGGTAGGAGTGGAACCAGATAAGGGCTGTGCCGTCGACCCCTGCCGCTCTCAACCGCTGGAGCAGGATTCTGTGGTTGACGGTATCGAATGCGGCAGACAAGTCAAGTAGAATGAGGGCCACAGCTTGGCCCCTGTCTGCGCGCATTCGGAGCTCCTCCATGGCCGTGAGCACCGCGGTTTCAGTGCCATGGGCTGGGCGAAACCCAAATTGGAATTCGTCCAAGAGAAGATGCTGCTCAAGGTGGGTTGAGAGGCATTTACTGACCCAACGTTCGAGCACCTTCACTGGGAAGGGCAAGAGTGATATGGGACGGAAGTTGGACAGACAGTCTGGATTGAGCGTGGGTTTCTTTAGCAGCGGGGTAATAAGCGCTTGCTTCCAGGAGCGGGGCACGACGCCACAGCTCAGGGATTGGTTGCATATCAACCGAAGGGTGTGAAATAGTTGGTGCCCACAGGCTTTCCATATTTTCGGTGGCAGAGGGTCAAGGGGGGAACCGGAAGTGATGCCCTGTGCGACTGTTTCAAATTCTATTTGAGAAATAGGAGGGAAAGCCAGCAGTTTGGTCGTGGAAAAATAGGTTGGCCTCAGAGAATCAGGGTTAGTGGAGATGATTTCGGGGAGGGTGGAGAGAGTGGAAGACGGGGGTGTTGCTAGGTTATTAATGATGGTCTCAATTTTATCAGTGAAAAACTGAGCAAGATTGTCGCAGAGGGACTGAGAGGGGGGGATGGAGTTTTTGACGCAGTCGGGGTGTAAGATATTGTCCAAAATCTGGAATATGCTTTTTGTACTGTTAGCTGCATTGGTGATGGTGGAACAATAGTAGTTCGCTTTACTCTCTGCAATAGCGGACTTGTAGTCACGGAGTGCCTTCTTCCAGAGGGTTTTATTGTTGTTACAGTATCCGTTTCTCCACTTTCTCTCAGCTAGTTTGCAGGCTGATTTAAGGGTTTTCAAAGAGTCGTTATACCAGGGAGCCGGGGCTCTACCTTTCGGTTTACAAAGCTTGAGAGGGGCAGCAGTGTCCGCAAGAGAAATGATTCTAGAGCTAAAGGACCTGTAGTTGTCTTCCACTGAGCTGGTAATAGCGAAGCTGTCTTCCACCTCGAAGGTTCCGGTGGAGGTACTGAGTATTTCAAGCGCTTTCCAGTTTCGGTACGAGAATTGTGGGGGTGGGTGGGGTTTGATTTTGCTTGTTGTAGCATTCTTAATGTAGAATTTGACGAGCGAGTGGTCTGTCCAACTCATGGGCAAAATGTCGCCTACTTGGGTTAGACCTGGACTCGAGAAGATAAGATCGAGTCGGTTGCCTGCGGAGTGAGTGGGGTCCTTTACCAGTTGTTGGAGGCCTACATTATCACAGGACAGCCGAAGGTTGTCTAGTCCTGCATCAAGACTGCCGTTTGGCCAGAGGTTAAAATCTCCTAGAAGTATAAGGTTACTGTGAGTAGTTGCCATGTTGGTAATAGTCGTGAGGAGGGCTTGCTGTTGCGGGATAGAAAAGGCCCCAGGCGGGCGGTAGCAGACGATTGCCGTGAAGGTTTCGCCTTGATGGCGGTTTATAGACAGCCCAAAGAGCTCAGTTCCAGGGGTCGGGTCTATGTCTAGGATGTGCGTTTGCCACGAGGCTTTGAAGATGACACCAACTCCGCCACCGCGGCCTTTAGGTCTGGGGAGGTGGAGGATGTTAAAGTTTAGCGGACAAGCAGCTGCTAGGTCTGTCTCACAGTTTGCGTGTGTCCAAGTCTCAGTTAGAAAGAGTACATCTAGATGGTGAGACTCGATAAGAAGATTAATTTCAGTAGCGTGTTTAGGTAAAGATCTTACGTTGCATTGGGTCCCTATTAAGGCAGGAATACCGTTTGAGGCCCTACATTGGGTCGGTCCTAGCTCTCTGTAGGGCATCTTCAAAAAGTACTCTCCTCCTCGTACCTCACAGTCTAGCACCGCTAACAAAGTACTTGACCCCAGAAAATACAAGGATTTGAAATGCAGCAGGTCTCGCAGACTGAACGTTGACCTATTGGTGTTGCAAATAATAATGCAAAGCCAACTGCTCAAACTTTCAGTAATGCGAGACCCATTGCGCTACCAATGCTTGTTCTATCCATTGCTCGTGTTTTACTCTGCCTCTGTGACAGACATCTTAACAGGGGTATGAAGTCGGTTTGGCAAGCCTCAACGTGTACTGTTCACTATGGCACCCCTTGCATGCTGTTTGCGCGTTCTAGTTTCACTTGTGTAATTTCTCTGGAACTTCGGTTGCCGTTTATTTATCCGCAATAATGTTAGAAAACCATGGGCCCGATGTAGGTAATCCCAGATTACCGATTCTTAAATACCGAATCATACCGATTTGGTATTTAAGAACTGGCAATCGGGATGTGGGTATTTTTACCGAATTCAATACCGAATCGGTCATTTTCGGTATTTACCGATTCGGTAATTACCGAATCGGTAATTGCCATTGATTCCTATGGGCCTTGAAGCCCATAGGAATCAATGGGAAATACCGATTCGGTATCACTTTGACACCCTGTTGCACCCCTGTTTCTGGCTTGTGTGCCATTTGACACACATACATTACCTTAGGGCATGTATGTGTGCCACATGGCACAGGTGTACATGCACTGATGTGCATGTACACAGAAATTCTTAATTTACCACCCAATAGTATTGTGTGGTAAATTAAGAATTCATAAGGGCTTGTGGCACTGCAAACTGTGCCACCTACATATGGATTTACAGAATCGGTATATTTACCGATTCGGAAAAATACCGAAGCGGTAAATTTAACGAATCGGTAAATATACTGATTCTGTAAATTCCGAGCCACCTACATGTCAAAAGCCAAATACCGGTCGGTAACGGCCGAAATCGGCTGCAACCAACTGGTATTGGGCGACCTACATCGGGCCCCATATCTTTCTGAGGCAATTAGATCGTTCCCCCCACCGCAGCCCCTCATCGTAAAGCAGGTGCATGTGGGGGCCTGCAGATTCCTACCACTAATCCTACTGCCCGTGGCATACACTAACCGCGCCAGACAAGTGGAACTACAAAGTTCAAGAAATACAATACAGCCACTTCTCTCAGAACGGAAGCGCAGCCTGGCCCAGTGTGTGACACGCCCCCAAAAAAAGATTGGAAATGAAAAAGTGCCCAATGGGATAACTCTCTTCAGTAGGAGAAAAGGACCTTACCACTGGCAACTTTCTGTGTGTGGACAGCTCTAAGACCTTTATTGCTGGCATCACAGCTTTAAGTGGAGGAAGGTGGGGGGGGGTCTGTGGGGGTCTGAGCACCCCCAGTTTTTTTTGGGAGGCCTCAAAAGGGGTCACAAGGAGGCACTATTTTCGGGTCTCAAAGGTCAAAGATAGGGTGACCAGACGTCCCGGTTTTTGTAGGTGCTTCGGGTGAGCATGCGCACTGCTTAAGGCGTGACATCATTGGCCTGGCATCTACCACAATGTAACTTTCCATATTAGGGTCAAACCTGCTTAAGTTTGGTACTTTTCCTCAATAGACTCTAATATAACCAAATTTCTTTTCACAAAAAGGGTCCCAACTTAACTTTGTGAGTTTCTTAAGTAGTTGCTGTATAATAAACACTCTCTAGCGAAATTTGGAATACTTTTGACACAGAACTCAGCCATATCCAAGAATGACCTCACCTCATCCTTATTGGTGTGAGCAGGTTCTTCAGTAATCACATTTATCAAAGCCTGTTTTGGTCTGACACCTTCTTCACATATCACATGCCCTAAGTAAAGTACACTCCTCTCCTCAAATTTACACTTACTCAACTCAACAGTCAATCCTTTGTTCTCCAAAATCTAAAAAAAACTTTATGTTGCCTCCCATTGTGTTTGTTCCTATCCTCCTTGAAGACAAAAAATATCATCTTGGAAAAACATTACACCCCTTTCCCTCCTAAACAATTTATGCATGAGTCTTTGAAATGCAGCCGCCGCTGATGCAAGTCCAAATGGCATACGTTTACAAGCCATAACAGGAGGGGCATGTCATAGCATTCTGTCGGCCTCCTTCCATACATGTCAACAGACCTGCTATGGCAGAGCCCAAATGCCAATCTGCCTACATTGGATTACTAAAAAATATACACCTTTGCGTTTGTCAAAAATCATAAAGCGCACATTGTGTTCTTTTCTATGGAAAGGAAAGTTAAAGCCTCTCCTAAATTTCAAAATAATCCGTGATCCCAACACGTTCTTCAGCAAGTCACTGGCCTCTAGAAAGGGGCCTAAATGTTCCTCCTGTAGATAACGACATGGTTGGATGCCGTATTTGACATGACTGGAGAGGGAGGTTGTGCAAGCCAGGAGTCATGAGATGGCCAGAGCTGGTGATGTCCCCCGGGCTGGAGCCAAGCAACGAAAGGCGGGACAGATGCATAATATTAACCAACTAGAGAAAAGGAATTTTAAAAGCGTCCCAACTAACTAAACCAAAAGTGGTGGGTTGTCCAAAGTCCCTGATAGCCCATAAACCGAATACAGCATGACGCGCAGAGCAGCGCATGCGTTGCCCAATGCTCAACCTAAAAATCACATTGAGAAGGAATACGTTTTTCCTATTCTGCCTTTAACAAGTGTAACTCTCTGCCCAAGCATCTTAGAGCTCAGCCCACTCTTCTGAAGTTTAGCAAGGAGTTGAATCCCTGGCTTTTTACATCTCTGGTTCAAATCTCTTTTCTTAATTTTCTAAGGATCTTTTTCTGTAAGTCAGAAGTGGAATACAGTGTGTTACGTTCCGCATCACGTTTTGCAAACACCATGTCAAAGCAGCATTTTTACATCTTATATATACTATACACCACAGCTATAAAATAGTGCATAACCATTTACAAACACCATGGTAAGGCAACTATTTCGTAAATCAGCCCAGATTTACTAATATTTGACCACACAAAGGGGTAACCAGAATTGCTGGGCTGCCTAGCATCAAAGGCAGAGAGAAAAAAAGTGGCATATTTGTTGTGCATTTTTTTCTCTCCCCAGTGTTGACTCAGTTTTGGCAGCAATGCAACACAGTACACATTCTTGCACCTAGGGCAAGAGTGTGTGTGTTCTCTAAATCATAGGTGTTTCACTAAAGGGGAGGACCTTTCCAGCGCAAAACCTATCTTTTACTGCTTTTACCACCTTGTAAGTGTGCTGTACAATGCAGCACACACGCAAACTTAAAAAAATAAGGAGGAATGAAAACATTTGTCTTGAAGAACTAGAGCAAGGCAGACGGTGGAACCTTCTTTACAAATGCACCTAACCAAAATAACCCCCAACAGTAATTTCCCCTTATGTTCTAGGCTGAGGCTTGCGTGCACACCGAAATACACCCACCATCACAGTGATAGTTCTAACTAGCACTTAATATAATTTCATTCATAAGCACAGGTGCACCACATGTAAAGCGGCAAACGGCAATGTCCAACCAGAGCACAGTAGAAAAATCAGTGGCGCTCTACTTAACTGTCGCTCCCTCAAAAAGCATAAACTCGAAGTATTCGACCTTATAATCGACAACAAATGGGACTTACTATGCCTTACTGAAACTTGGCTGGACGAAGACTCAGACCCTGAAGTCAGGGAGGCCCTGCCCCCTGGATATGCAATTTGCAGGCAGGATAGACCTAAGGGAAGGGGAGGTGGCATTGCCATAATCTATAGAATGAATATGACATGCTCCCTCGAACCTGTTACTATAACAGATAGCGAAACTGGAGCTTTCTCCATCGGTATTGACAAAAATACGGTCATCAAAGGTCTACTGATCTATAGACCCCCTGGAGGTAGCAGAAACTTTACGGAAAGTCTTATCCAGAACGTCACCCCATTGGCTATGAGATACAGGAAGTTCCTTGTATTAGGGGATCTTAATCTCCACATTGAAGACCTTAACAACTCAACTGCTCAAGAATTGTGCCAAGAGCTGCTAACCTTACAATTAGTCACTGCCTCCCACCTCCCGACTCATCGTCAGGGGCACCTTCTTGACCCCATTTTTAATAACTTAGAGGATCTGACACAGGATACTCCCATTCCATTGCTGTGGACAGATCACTTCCTAGTCCCTTTCCACTTCCTAGTCATGACTCATCACATAAAAACTCACCATTGCGCCAATAAACTACAAAGGAAATGGGCCCGGTTTTCCATGGACTCTTTCGAGCATCACTTCCGACTAAACGGTTCCCCAGCAGACTTAGGAGTGGACGTGGACAGAGCTTGCATAGCCCTGGACGGACACATCACTAAGGCCCTGGACATCACTGCCCCTTGGGCCAATAAGGGCCCAGAGCGACTAACTAAAACTGCACCTTGGTTCAGCACAACTCTTAGAGAAATCAAGGCAGCCTGTAAGAGACTTGAACGAGCCTGGAGGAAGAACTATTCACTAGAGGCAAGAGATGTATACAGAGCTAGCATTAAAGAATACCACCTCCAAATTAGGAAAGCCAAAGCGACCTTCTATGCGGATCGAATAGATAGTGCTAACTGCTCATCCAAGGAACTCTTCAGGATTTATAAAGAGATTACTTCACCTCCCCCTGCTTTAGAGCAGGCCGACACATCAGCACAATCATGTAACGCTATCGCGGAATTTTTCCACAAAAAAGTACGCGACATTTACAACAGTTTCCCGGATGATGCAAGAACTGGCTCTAACCTTCTTCCTCCTCATGAAGAAGCAACCTGGGAGGCAAAGATCGAAGACTGCCTCACAGTATATCAAGTTCCGTCAGAAGCTCTCCTGATAGCCACTGCTAAAGGCATTAAATCAGGCTCCCCGCACGATCCTGCCCCTGCCAAATTCCTGGCCAGTGCCATGAGTCATCTGGCACCTTATGTTGGCCACATACTATCTACCTCTTTCAACACTGGCAAAGTCCCTCACCGGTGGAAACAGGCAGTCGTACTGCCTCTGAAGAAAAAACCCAACATCAGTGCGTCCCAGCTTAGCAATCTACGCCCCATTTCGCTTTTACCCTTCTTCTCTAAACTGGCGGAAAAGCTGGTGAACCAACAACTATCCGCGCACATAGAGTCCAGAGGCCTCCTGCATACCAACCAATCGGGATTCCGAGCACGCCACTCCACGGAATCAGCCCTCCTTTTTTCGACTGAGGCACTGAGGAAGCACGTAGATGCAGGACATGTGGCAGCTCTAGTGCTCCTGGACCTCAGTGCAGCCTTCGACACTGTAGCACATCATACGCTGCTGCAGTGTCTGAAGAAAGGAGGGGTGACAGGCATGGCCTGGTCATGGTTGGAATCTTTTCTCACCAACCGTAGCTTCTCGGTAGAGCAAGGAGGAGCACGCTCCGATACCTTTGACCTTGGTCAAGGAGTGCCGCAGGGCTCAAGTCTCAGTCCAACCCTTTTTAATTTATATGTCACCCCCGTGGCTACCACTGCGGAACGATACGGGGTAGAAGTAGTGACATACGCAGACGACACACAGTTGGTGGTCGCTCTGACCCAACCTGCTGAACAAGCCGCCGCTAACTTCTCAGCTTGCCTCCAGGATATGGCGGGATGGATGGCGAAGAATTGCCTCCGTCTTAATGGTGACAAGACTGAGGTGCTGATTGTTGGAAAACCCCCCTCAGTCTGGTCATCTGCTTGGTGGCCGCAGACCCTAGGGCCCCTTCCTACCCCTAGTGATCAGGTCAAGAATCTGGGAGTATGGGTGGACTCAAAGATGGACTTCGACTACCATACTTGAGGAAAATTAAATTTTTTGGTCATGTTATGTTCCCTAGCGCGTACCCCACCGACTCCATGTACCAGCTTAAAGTGCATGTAACTTCCCTCCTGTGCCAGCTATGAAGACGCAAACACATTTGCGTCCAACGTTAACTTGTCCTCTTTCAGATCCACCATGGATGGATTATATAGTCCGTTCCTAAGTATGCTATGCCACCGTCTTTTTGTAGTACACTTTACATGTTTTCCTGCTCTAGCAGAGTAGGCCCTGAATTTCTGCCATCGAACCTCTTTTTTGGCTCCTGACTCTGACAGCCTCTGCCCAGGCTACCTCTGTACCCGTGAACTCTGACTTACTTTCAGCGCGGCCCCTCGCGCTCAGCTCAGCCTGCTTTCTGCCAAGACTGACTATAACCTTCGAGTTATCTGTTCCGCTCCTCGAGAATGCATTCCTGCCTACCAGCTCCAGTAAACATCCTCCCCAGCTGCAGAGCCAAAGGGCCGACCTGTCTCAATGCAAGTAATTCATAGCCTCTGTTACCATGCTTCAATGGAAGGCCCCGTGCCCCCACGCTTCACATGTAGACACTTAGGCGCTTATACACGCATCCACAGTTAGCATAGAATAGCTTCTGCCCTAGAGACCTTTCCGCCCAGATAGTATGGTTCCTAAACATCAGATATCAGATATGATAGAAGTACAAGTTGATCTGACATGCCAGACTTCTGTCTCTTTCCGTCAGTGTAAATGTCAAGTCCCCCGCACCCCTTCAATCACACGTCATGCAGCTGCGCGCGCATCCAAGCTTCCGATTTCTGCTGACACTGCAACAATTCTGTTAGCACCACCCCTTGGTGCCACCCACTTGCGTCACCTATCAGTGACGTTTCTAGCACACACCTCTGGTTCACGCCTAGTTCACGCCTCTTGATCACGTACTAGTACCACGTGTATACTGTTATCTTGTCTTCTCTCAGCTGTTACGCCTCTTACATTATTACTTATGATGTGAATTAAGTATATAAGCTATGTAATATCAATAAAGTTTGCTCTATCCCTTCTGACACCCCTGTGGTGGTCAGAACATGATATCCTGGTCAAGACCATTCCTTAATGAGGAATAAAACCCTTAGAAACTCTAACACCACGGACTCTGTCTTTTTTCATTCCGATTGAGTTATTATTGATTAAGTACTTACCTGCATAGAAATTAAGAGAGTAAATTAATTATTTACGTCATTTTGGCGCCCGAACAGGGACCCCTCCCCCACCTCACGCGCCGGTTGGTGCGTTGCAAGCTCTGTCCCCTGCCATCAGTTAGAAGGAACATACGCGTACTGGCAGGATTTCCTGCATCTCCCTCTGACCCACGGAGGTGACGAAGACTGCGATCAGTGCCCAGACGAGGCGGTGAGGAGCGCGGAGGATCCCGACCAGAGCCTAGCCGAAAGAAGCAAGGTCCGAGGTGTCAAGAGGCCCACCGAGGTTTTCCGAAGTTTTCCGAAGTTTTCCGAAGTTTTCCGAAGTACCGAGTCGAGTCCAGTCGAGTTTTCCGAGGCCTTCTGTTTCCATGCTTCCCGGTGAGTACCATTGCTGGGTCGTATCTAGACGGGTTTGGGTACGCAAGTCCGGTCTGCACTGTTTTTAGGCAGTGTATCTGTACTGTTTAGCAGTATATCTAGTATTCCGAATTTCTGCACTGTTACACCAGTGTATCTGTACTGTTGAGCAGTACATCCAGTATAGGGGGGTAGTCATCTATGTCTTCAATGTTCTTATGTGATTAATGTCGTGGTATGAATGTGACTGTTTAAATGTGTATTATTGTGTTTCTCGTATAAACTAGCTGTCAAGAGTATTAAGGAATAAGGATTGAGCATTCAGTAATAAGTAAGCAAGATGCCGTTTTTCAGCAAGTTAAAGCAGATAGGAACTAGGAAAGGGATACTGGAGGAAGAAATTCCTATTCCCCCTAGGGACACTCCAGGTAACTTTATGTATCATAAACATAGCATAGATGCCATATTATATCTAGATTTATGGGCCGATTACACCAAGCACCTAGACGAAAGACACAGATGGCCTGTTACCGGAACATGGGATTCCGAGTGCATCATGAAGGTAGAAGAAGCATTATGGAAAAAGAAAGCTAGACAATCCCAGAAAGACGCCATAGAATTCTGGCGTAAGGAATCACATAAGCGTGCTGAGAAAGCACTCCGTAGAGAAGACAGACTTAAAGAATCAGAAAAGGCCCAAGAAAACGAATTAGTTATTGAAGGGATCCGAGTAAAAACAGAACAAATAGACCGTGCCCGAAACAATCTTGTAAACGGAATGTATCTCGCGGCCGAGGGCACATCTGAAGGCCTATCAGAATTACCGAAAAATTTACCGCCACCATTAGTTCCAACTAAAGTAATGCATAAAACTACTAAAGACATATTCTTAAATTCTTATCTAGAGGATGTAGCACCAGCTTACCCCAATCTGCCTGTTCGTGCCCTGCCTACTGACAGGGATGGGGGTGGCACTACGCCCCCAGATCATGTTCCGCCAGTACCGCGACAGACCTCCCCTGTTCCGCCAGCTCCGCCACTTCCCGCACTCAAGATTGACCTACCGAAACAAGTCCTACCTGATCCTACTAAACGACAAATTCAAGTTCAGATCCAGACTCCGCGGAGAGATAATGCCCAAGCATCCGCCTCAGGAGGTGCGACTGCGGGTCCTCAGACCCCGCCATTAACACACAGATTCAATTTAAGGGACACGCAGAATCCTTTCATGTTCCAGTCTCCCTCAAACCGTCTTGACGCATTAAAGGAAAACATGTCAGTTTGCAGATATGATCCAGTACCCGGAAAAAACGATCTAATGATATTGGCATCACTACGATTAAGATCTGCCACTGATATCTTGCTATGCTATGTAGGAATGAAGGAGCGTCTCGATAGAATATACGAGTTTATACAGACAGGGAAAGACCCTGACAGTATCAAGGATGCCATGGATAAACAGAAAGTTGACATTCAAGCACAGATATTACGATTTTTCATAAATTGTCTAATAAGAGAACGAGACAGGCCCGAGACAGATCAAAGTGAATTAGATGGATTAACAAAGTGGGGTCAAAACATAGCCGAAGGAAAACATGACAAGGGGGCTTGCATAGCCAGTATGTACCAGAAAATTAGAAGGGCAGTGATAACGGCACATCAGAAAGGGAATGATAAAGCTTCCTCCGAGGAGGAAGAAGAACTTACAGAACAAGGAAGGACTACAGATACTATAGCGTATGTAGGTAAGGGAAACTACCTTAGGAAAGGCATCCGTCCGGAGAACAAGAGAGTTTTTCTCTCTGCTTTAACAAACCCGAATTCTTCTGAACATCAGTTCCAGGAAACTGATAAAAGGCTTCGAGACCGAATGGGGTACCATGTACTCAATTCTATGGATGAACAGGAACTAGCTCGGTCAGCCGTGTTATGGGCCGAAAACCCAGACATATATCATGATGATACGTTAGCACAGACATTCTTGAACCTTTCCCCAGAAGAGCAGAAAATAGCAGGTGTATACATGATTCAGCACCTCCTCATCAAGTACAGAAACCACCATTCCGACCCAGGTCCCTTACACGAAATATTAGAAGCCCTACTCATGGATAGATGGAGAGGTTTCAGCACCAAGTTAATACAAATAATTCTAGAACAACGACATAAATATAGCACCTTCATAAGCCCTGAATATGTTCCCCCCCCGCCTCCAGAAAGAAAAACGTACCACATGCAATGCCTGAGTGGCATTGAAAGTCAGAACCCCTTACGAGAAGTACACCCAGTTATGGGTGCGGATCAAGTTTTGAAGCGTGTGTATGTTCACACACCACTGACTAAGTTAGAACTGTTAGAAATGAAGAAATTAGTCCCGTGTCACGATAAAGACCCTGCAGGTTTTCACAGAGAGCTCAAAGACATGTTACTGATGGGAGATTACACGTATGATGATATTATGAAAATGTTAAAAGTACTGTTGCCCACGGGCATTTACGAGAAATTAAAGGAAAAGGATTGGGAGGTGGGGGAGGCAAAGATAGCATGGGCGGAAATAGAAGACGAAGAAAGCAAACGGATCCCAGGGTTAGGCCTTGGGGACAGGACTAAAGCATTACCCGGATTAATAGTACAGGTTTTGCCAAGATTATTGACAACTAGAAAGGAAGATTGGGACGCAATCTCGTCCTGTAAACAGAAACAAGATGAAGATACTAGTGACTTCTATTCCAGATTCGAGAAATGTTTCATTATAAATAGTGGCCTACAACCTAGTAGCGAGTCATATCCACACCTTTTTGTATCAAAATTAGTCGAGAATTCCCTACCATTAGTTAAAAATAGAGTGTACAAAGTTGAAAGTACTTGGCAGGCAAATACGCCATCCCAGATGTTACAAATGTTACAATATCATCAGAACAGAATTAGGGAAGAACAAGATCAGGAACAGAAACGTATGAAAGACACGAAAATGAAAATGTTAGTAGCTCAGACGGTCCCAGCCGACGGTCAAAGAAAAGGTGGGGCCCAGACCAATCACTCTACAGCTCCCGTTAAAGGGACATGTAATTACTGCAAGCAGCCAGGTCACTATGTACATGAATGCCCAGTCCTGAAACACAACATCTCGACAGGTAAAACTAAAGAAAGACCGCATCCGCCTAGACACGATCAGGTTCAGCAACAGACCTCACAAAATGTACAGCCAATGCAGAACACACAGCCTATGCATGCTCCATCCCACACAGCGCAGACAGTAGCAGTACCGCAGCCACAGCCCATTGCCGCGACTCAACAAGTCTCACAACAGATGTACCAGTATGCCCAATCTGCGTATCCAGATTACCCCCGATATACATGAAACAGCCTAGAGAGGGAAGGTGGTTTGCCTCTTATTGAAATTCCTGTAGATCAAGAAGGTCCTTATGTACACAGTCACGTATTGGGAAAAGACAGAAAGTTTTTAATTGACACAGGGGCAAGTCGCACTACAATCAGTCATAATGAAGTCCCAGGGGCACCCCTCTCAGGCTCACAGAATGTTTCCCTTGGTTTTTCAGGACAGCCTATTGTAAATGAAGTATCGGAACCAGTACCATTAGCTGTGGGTCCATTATCCCGAGTTACAGATTTGCTACTTACGAAATCATGTCCAGAAAATCTGTTAGGAATTAAAACACTGAAGGCTCTAGGAGCTATAATATGCTGTTCCCCGGAGGGAGTTAGACTCTTTCTACGGGATTTCAAGGGTCATTATGTTTTACGTGAATTTGATGTCAGATTGAAAAATGTACCAGATCACTTATGGGCAAAAGGCCCAGCTGATGTAGGTTATATGCATATCACTCCATATCGTGTTACACTCAAGACAGGAGTTGTTCTACCCAGAATCAGACAATACAAGTTACCACCCGATGCTGTAGTGGCTTTACTGAAAATCATTGAAGAGCTAATTGCCCAGGGGGTGGTCGTAGAGACCGACTCCAATATCTGTAATTCACCTATCATTCCAATTCTTAAACGTACAGACCGCAATGCACCGCCAGTATATCGGCTGGTGATTGATCTTCGAGAGCTGAACAAATGCATTGTACCGCAGTACCCTGTGGTCCCCGATATCTCCTCCCTATTGACTGCTATTGATTCAGAAGCAACGTTCTTTACTGTAATTGACCTCAAGAACGCTTTCTTCAGTGTGCCTATTGATCCGGAGAGCCAATATCTCTTCGGATTCAGTTTAAATGGACGAAGTTTCAAATTTTCCCGCGCACCTCAAGGATTTACAGAAAGCCCCAGCATCTATAGCCAAGCACTGAAAAGACAACTAGATTGTATTCAAATGCCAGTTAATACCGCTTTACTGCAATACGTCGATGATCTACTGATCACCGCACGAAGTGAGCCCGAATGTGAACAAGCATCATTAACAGTTTTGCATTTCCTGGCCGACAAGGGACACAAGGTGTCTCCTTCGAAGCTACAATTCTGTGTTCAGCAAGTTGTGTACTTGGGTCACTTGCTGTCCAAAGTGGGGAGACAGCTCACTCCCGATCGCATTCAGTTAATTGTAAATATGCCACGACCCCAGACACAAAAGGAAGTGCGGGCCTTCATAGGCCTCACCTCGTACTGCAGACAATGGATTCCTCAATATGCATTTCTAGCTAAACCACTCATCCAGTTAACGACGCAGGAGGCAGCAACTTCGACTGCCCTCCCTTGGACTCAGGAACACACACAAGCCTTTGAGGAATTAAAGAAAGCATTATGCCAAGCACCAGTTTTAGCGACACCATGTTACAGCAAACCGTTTACACTTTTTGTTACAGAACGTGACGGTACAGCATTGTCTGTCCTCACTCAAGATCAAGCAGGTTCACATAAGCCTTGCGCTTATTTTTCAAGTACATTGGATTCAGTAGCCCAGGCACTCCCTGCGTGCTTAAAGTCAGTAGCAGCAACAGCGTTAGCAATCAGACAGAGCGACTCAATTGTTCTAGGTCATCAGTTAACAGTACAAGTCCCACATTCTGTAGAGGTTCTTTTAAACAGAACCCAAACTCAACACTTGACTATAGCACGACTGACAGGTTACGAATTGACATTATTCCAGCCACACATAGAAATCAGACGTTGCAGTATCTTGAACCCAGCAACACTGTTACCTACAGTTGTGACAGATCCAGTTCCGCATGATTGCATAGAGATCATTAATGCAGTAACAAAGCCCCGACGAGATTTAACAGATGTTCCATTGACAAATCCAGACCTGACACTTTATGTGGACGGTTCATGCATGAGAACAAGTACAGGAGAGTTAGTGGCCGCGTATGCCGTGACCACTGAAACTGAAGTTAAAGAAACACATCGTATTGATACACTGTCTGCTCAAGCGGCAGAGCTCATCGCTCTGACCCGAGCCTGTATCCTAGCCAAGAACAGAAATGTCAACATATACACTGATTCCCGTTATGCGTTCGG
Source organism: Lissotriton vulgaris (assembly GCF_964263255.1). Taxonomy (NCBI): domain Eukaryota; kingdom Metazoa; phylum Chordata; class Amphibia; order Caudata; family Salamandridae; genus Lissotriton; species Lissotriton vulgaris. Next base: position 30,395 of record NW_028254566.1, read on the forward strand.
AGTCGTACACGACTTCGGCATGCTGTGGCAAGAACGAGGTTTTTTGACCTCTCATGGTGCCAAAATCCAACACGGTCCTCTCATTCAAGCACTGTTAGAAGCAATACATCTGCCTTCAGCCATATCCGTCATGAAGTGTAAAGCACATACTAAAGTCACAGATTCTGTTTCCCAGGGTAACGACCTGGCAGATCAGACAGCAAAACATACAGCACTGACTCACGCTCAGACAACTGATACGACAAAGACAACAGATCCGACAACCTGTATGACAGTCAGGGATCCCACACTAGATGTTATTGACATTCAGACACATGCTACTACAGAAGAAATAAAGAAATGGATCGAACTAGGAGGGATCCAGACAGATCAAGGTTGGATGACAAAGGGAAAATCTACATGGTTTCTCCCTGACTCTATGGTTCAAGTCATGATAAATACAGCACATAGTCCTGCACATCTAGGAGAGAAAGCGATGTTAGACAGTTTACAAAATCTCTGGAACAATAAACACTTACGAGCAGCCGCAAAACAGAAAGTGCGTACTTGCATGATCTGTTGTCAGTTCAATCCAGGTAAAAGCGTCCCTGTAGAGCAAGGTGGATTTCATCCTCCCGATCACCCTTTTGAAGTCCTCCAGATGGATTATATCCAGATGGACCGTTGTCGAGGATTTAAATATGTTCTCGTAGTTGTCTGTGCTCTGTCCCGCTGGACCGAAGCATACCCAGTCTCAGATTACACTGCTCCGACCACTGCCAAGCAGTTGGTTCGTGAATTCTTCCCACGATACGGCCTGCCTCGTGTCGTGTACTCAGATAACGGTCAGCCATTCTCATCTGCATTAATGAAAGAAGTTTCTTTATTACTGGGATACCAGTGGAAGTTCCATTGTGTCCGACACCCCGAAGCCGCCGGCCTTGTAGAAAGGCATAACCAGACACTAAAGATCCGCCTTGCCAAAATATGTCAGGAGAAAGGGGTCGACTGGATAGTCGCCCTGCCAGTGGCACTATTCTACATGAGGATGGTCGCCCATTCGAGATCAGGGCTATCCCCGTACGAGGTGGTCTTTGGCAGACCACCGAATATGTGGGGGACGCCCATTCCGAAAAAGATTACTGATGTTGATTGTAACATGTTGACAGATTACCTTGCCTCCTTGATGTCTGCACTCCAATCATGTCGTTCACAGGTTGCCGCAGCCTTCCCTGACAACACTGATGTAAAGCCACACGACGTCCGCCCTGGCGATACTGTGCTCGTCCGCAACTTCGACAGAAAAAGTCCGCTGGAGCCCCGCTGGAAGTCTCCGAAGACCGTTCTTCTCACCACCAGGACGGCCGTGAAAATAGAAGGAAGAAAGGGGTGGGTTCACACGAGTCATATAAAAAAATTCTCTGGACTGAAACCTGACCGAGACTCGTCCACCCCCACCAAAGACTGTGTCGAACAAAAAGACTTTACAGAATCTGAACGAGAAAAAACTCCTCAAGAAAGTTATCGCATGAAATTACGATCTAGCAAGTCAGACAGTTTAATTGTTTAAGTCCTCCCCTAGGTGAATCGGTTAAATAGTTTCTGACATGTATCCCCTAGATCGAGATAGAGAGAGAGAGAGAGAAGCAAAGAAACGTACATACTGTAAATCACTTCGTAGTCACTGTATAGTGACACTATTAATCATGTTTATTCTGAGTATTTTAATTATTGTTGTCAGTATCGTTTTGCCTATCTATTACCCTATTTTCAAGCGTGAACAATCTGCCTATAATGTCTCTGCTGAACACACTTTTAGTGAGTTACCTCCACACTAGCTTTCCTACAGACTTGCGCTGCGCAACAACACATTCATTAGTATGTTACATCATTCTCATCAAACTAACAATGCTACAAATTGCTGGATATGTGGCCGACTCCCTCCCTATCAGAATTACAAGGGAGCTCTGCCCCTCTTTCCGTACCCGTTCACTCACAATGGCTCCTGCGGAGCATGGTTTAAAATAATTAACTCCTTAGATCCTGATATTGCTGTTTTCGATGGGGGCTGGGTTTGGGGAAATCTGAACTTATTCCTACTAGACGTCTGTTACCCAGATAAGGAGGGACTCCCCACCAGAATAGGAACTGATCTAGAAAATGAAGTGTATGGATTAGGTAATTATACAATTAGCCTCATGATTCTCACAGTCGAATCCGAAGCCACACCCGTTCTACCCATTATGTCAGTATTGCCAGTCACTGGTGAATTATGTATCAAGAAGAAAGGTTCAGTACACTTAGGTCATAGTAGATGCACTACTGTGGTCGAATTCAGTGATCATGGAAAATCGTCCTTTAAAGCTATCAGTCATTCTTACTTTGTTTGTGGTCATACCGCATACATACGTCTACCTCCAGATTGGGATGGTACCTGTTACATTGCATTCCTTCTGCCACCTGTTTTTCTAGCTCCTCCTGATTACCATAGAAATACCAATCTAGTAAAGAATAGACCCAGAAGAGATATCCCACTTGTCGACTACACAGAAACGGCATGGGAACAGTACACCGACTTTAATAAAGGATTCTTTTTCTTTTTAGGCCCTGTCCAGAATAGTAAATTAATACGCAGATTAACTAGAACACTTGAAGCAGTAGTGAATGAAACTGCCTCCGCCTTAGGTAACTTAACAGAAGAGCAGTCCGCTATGCGGGTTGTTGTCCTTCAGAATCGTCTTGTTATTGACGTCATCTTGGCAGATAGAGGTGGAGCCTGTAAGGTCATCGGGTCAAGTTGCTGTGTTTTCATACCACAAAACGCACCATCTGTATATCAAGCTATCACCCGTCTTCATAAAATTGCAAATCAGATACATCAGAATCCAGGCACCTGGACTTGGTCCGGTTGGTTCTGGACAACGTTAACAGCTTGGGGATGGAAGATCCTATCCTTCCTAGGCATTGGCCTAGTCCTAGTATTCAGTTGCTGCCTGTGCCTGCAGTGTGGGCCAGCGATTTGTGGACTGTGTGCCACCTCTTGTATTGAACACTCCAGTTTTCTCTCAAAACGTAAACGAAAGAAAGAAGAACAAATGATGTTACAAGAGCAAACTGATCGATTCATGAGGATCGATATATCATGAAGGGTCCGTAGGGAACAAGGAGGGAATGAGGAAAATTAAATTTTTTGGTCATGTTATGTTCCCTAGCGCGTACCCCACCGACTCCATGTACCAGCTTAAAGTGCATGTAACTTCCCTCCTGTGCCAGCTATGAAGACGCAAACACATTTGCGTCCAACGTTAACTTGTCCTCTTTCAGATCCACCATGGATGGATTATATAGTCCGTTCCTAAGTATGCTATGCCACCGTCTTTTTGTAGTACACTTTACATGTTTTCCTGCTCTAGCAGAGTAGGCCCTGAATTTCTGCCATCGAACCTCTTTTTTGGCTCCTGACTCTGACAGCCTCTGCCCAGGCTACCTCTGTACCCGTGAACTCTGACTTACTTTCAGCGCGGCCCCTCGCGCTCAGCTCAGCCTGCTTTCTGCCAAGACTGACTATAACCTTCGAGTTATCTGTTCCGCTCCTCGAGAATGCATTCCTGCCTACCAGCTCCAGTAAACATCCTCCCCAGCTGCAGAGCCAAAGGGCCGACCTGTCTCAATGCAAGTAATTCATAGCCTCTGTTACCATGCTTCAATGGAAGGCCCCGTGCCCCCACGCTTCACATGTAAACACTTAGGCGCTTATACACGCATCCACAGTTAGCATAGAATAGCTTCTGCCCTAGAGACCTTTCCGCCCAGATAGTATGGTTCCTAAACATCAGATATCAGATATGATAGAAGTACAAGTTGATCTGACATGCCAGACTTCTGTCTCTTTCCGTCAGTGTAAATGTCAAGTCCCCCGCACCCCTTCAATCACACGTCATGCAGCTGCGCGCGCATCCAAGCTTCCGATTTCTGCTGACACTGCAACAATTCTGTTAGCACCACCCCTTGGTGCCACCCACTTGCGTCACCTATCAGTGACGTTTCTAGCACACACCTCTGGTTCACGCCTAGTTCACGCCTCTTGATCACGTACTAGTACCACGTGTATACTGTTATCTTGTCTTCTCTCAGCTGTTACGCCTCTTACATTATTACTTATGATGTGAATTAAGTATATAAGCTATGTAATATCAATAAAGTTTGCTCTATCCCTTCTGACACCCCTGTGGTGGTCAGAACATGATATCCTGGTCAAGACCATTCCTTAATGAGGAATAAAGCCCTTAGAAACTCTAACACCACGGACTCTGTCTTTTTTCATTCTGATTGAGTTATTATTGATTAAGTACTTACCTGCATAGAAATTAAGAGAGTAAATTAATTATTTACGTCATTCTAGACGGATAGCCGGTTCGTGCTTCTCGATTCTACGGAAACTCCGCAAAACCATCGACCTGCTCCCAGAATCATCTAGGAAGACCCTGGTCCACGCCCTTGTCACGTCAAGACTGGACTACGGCAATGCCCTTTATCTGGGAGCCAATGCCACTAGCCGGCGGCGACTGCAGACAATTCAGAATGCTGCCGCTCGCCTGGTCCTCCGGCTGCCCAGAAGAGCCCCTTCAAAAAAATCCCTACGAACTCTGCATTGGCTGCCGATCAATGAGAGAATTGATTTCAAAGTCCTTTGCATTGGTTACAGGATCGTACATGGCAAGGGCCCGGCCTTCCTTCGGAACCTTCTTTGCCCCTATACGCCCACTCGACAACTCCGCTCGTTAGGAGCAGGCCTCCTCGCTGTCCCCAGACACAAGAAGGCCAGAATGGGAGGAAAATCCTTTCGTATTTTGGCGGCACATAAATGGAATTCTCTCCCCCTGAGCTTAAGAGTGGAAACATCGGAGCTCATCTTCCGGAGAAAGCTCAAAACATTCCTCTTCCCTAAAGACTAACCCGTCTTGTCTGACTGACGGAGTAGATGGCTCTTCTGACAGCGCGGGGACACACTGTAAGTGTAACCATGCGCTTTACAAATTCAGAAATAAAATAATAAATAAAGATTGTGAAATCTATGTCACAAACCTATTACAAAGACTCTGGCAGTAATGTCCAATTTTTTTGAAAAATCCACTTTATTGTTACATTTGTAAGGCTGTTCTTGCTTACAAATGGAACAATAAAGTGGATTTTTCTAAAAAATTGGACATTACTGCCAGTGTCTTTGTAATAAGTTTGTGACATAGGGCCCGATTCACAGAACTAACTTAACACAAAATCCTAAACTTACTACTTTTGGTATTCACAGAAGTTAGGATTTTGTCTTAAGTTTGTCTTAAGACAGACTTAAGACAAAATCCTAACTTAAGTCTGTCTTAAGTCTGTCTTAAGACAAACTTAAGACAAAATCCTAACTTCTGTGAATACCAAAAGTAGTAAGTTTAGGATTTTGTCTTAAGTTAGTTCTGTGAATTGGGCCCATAGATTTCACAATCTTTACATGTGGTGCACCTGTGCTTATGAATGAAATGTGTCTTGAAGAGTCAATATGTTTTGGCCCCAATCCCTATCTCCATTCCAGGATGATTGCATGGGTACCAAAAATGTATCACCCATGGATCGAAAGCATGTGGAAAAAGGTAGGTCCGATGACCTTTTTCAGAGTTGCCCGGTGCTAACCGCCTCTATACCCACTCAAGTTACCAAACAAAGAGGCAGGCGCTGGAGACTGGAAGGCAGGAAACAGAAGTTTTATTCCGACGGAGCAGAACACATCAAATCAGACAACAGGGTATCTTCTCGAGGTGCTCTAACCGCATCTCTGAGGCCTGGCCTCTTATACACAAGTTTATTGCTTTATTGCGTAAAACACATCTCTGTCAATACTTTGATGTACGGGAAGACATCCTCGGAATCCCCGCTTCAGGCCCGTTCCCACACACATTTACAGTTGAAGTCCCCACCCCGGTCACAACAGGTGATGATTATCGCGCAGCTGGACATTCCGCCGATTCACGGAATGTATGTGGTTGATCGGATCTCATGGGGTGGGGGCTTTGATCAACTCGTGGATCCTTTGATGGGGGAAGCTTCCTACTGTATAGGGGGCAATAAACAGTATCCGCAGGGCCAGGTGGCGGCCTGGGAACGAGTAAGACAAACGGGCACACAGGAAAGGGGGTTTTATCAAAGGACCCGGGATCATGAAATGAATGAAGGGAGGTGTCGCGCTGGGAACAGGATGGGGTTCCGAGGCAGAGCTGTGCTGAAGAGGGGTTTATGACCCAAGGCATGTGAGAGCGGGGGCTGTCAACGTGCGGGGGATGCTTGCGAGGTCAGGAGAGAGAGAGAGAGACGCGCTGGCCATCGGTGATGGGCAGAGAGGCCATGGTACTCAAAATGGCTGCCGCTTATGCGAACGAAATGGGCTCGAAAAGGGGGCAAGATGGCGCCGATAATGTTGACACTGCAGTCTAGGTTTTAACAGTCCTCCCTTTTCAACATATCTAGCCAGCTTGCCTACTCAACGTCAATCTGCATTAAATTCCTAACCTCAGCATCATATAATGCTCCCATGCGTTCCTTTCCAAAGTCCACAGTTTTAGGGCAAATACAATTCGCACATAACGAACACAGAGGCGGCAGGCATTGAATTCCTAAGCATAATCCACATATTACAATTACAGGAATCAGGATAATGGTAAACAGTCTCCAGCCCCAGTTCTTAACAGTACTCCAGAACCATCCACCAAGCGACCATTCTTCCTGCTCCTGGTGAACTTCTGAGGAGAGTCTGTGGAGGTGTTCGATGGCCTTGTACACTGAGGGTGAGTTGTCCGGTATATATGTACAGCAGCTGGACCCAATAATGCGGCATGCTCCACCACGGTCCGCTAGAACCACATCTAGAACAAGGCGGTTCTGGAGAGCAACCAGGCGGACCGCTTGAAGCTCGGCTGTGTTGTTAGCAAGGATACCAGCTGTGATGTTCATTGTTGTCTCGACTGCCTGAGTCAGATGTCGGATGGCACGGCTGTTAGCCATCGGGCCCCAGAGTGGAACAAGTCCCTTCATAGCATCGAGGAACTGTGCTCCTGTTGTGTCGGCTTGTTCAATGTCCTTGGCTCGTTTTTGTCTATGGTGATTCGCTGGAGCCACATAGGTCGGAGGAAGGACGAAGGAGATGAAACAAGTGCCCCCCCAGCCTTTGGGGAGCAAGGTGTACGCCTTTGTGCCGCAGACGAAGTACATGTTTGGAGAGGATACAAAGGAAGGTGGATCGGTAGAGTCCAAAGATCTGGTGAAACGGCAAGCACTGTGGCCTACCAGCTGTGTCCCAAGCCCTTCTATGCACATATGGCCTGTGACGTTGATGACAGATAGAGCCACAGTCAGAGTGGCAGCTGTTCGTTTCCGTAGGTAGGAGAAGGTGGGTCTGGTTGGATTGTTGAACACCTGCATCTCAATTTGTTCTTTAGCAGGGATGTTCATGTGGATAGAGTCGTTGGAGGTCTGCGGGCAGAAGTGTGTCTTTGTTTTGTTTCGCCAGACCTCATGAAAGAAGTATGTCATGGTTTTGCTGGAGGTGCCATTGTCCTTATAGCTTTCTTGCAGGAGGATCAGCCAAGCAAGGCAGGAGCCGTGAATTGAGTAGGGGGAAGGGATGAAAGGTATCGAATGTCCAGTGGCGTGGGGTAGCAACCCACAGATCCAGCAGTTGGTGGCATTGGTGGCAAGATTGTGCTGGTGCAGCAGCTGCACAAAGGAGTTGTTCCAAAACTCCTTTCGCCTTTCTCTGAGTTGAGGAGAGAGCGAGATCAGATAATGTTCCTTCATGGTGGTAGGCTGTGCAGTGGTCAGGAATGTTTCATGAGCAGGTGCATTTTCTTCCACAATCCAGAGCGTGGTCATGAGGAGAAAGCAGAAAAGGATTGTGTTGAAAAGTGCAATTGTCTTTGAGCTGTGGAGTCTGTCTGTCTTTGGGTTTCTGTAGCGAGTTTTCGGATGTCCGGTTGCTTCCATCACCTTCTTATCGGGCGCTTCCATCACCTTCTTATCGGGCGCTTCCATCACCTTCTTATCGGGCGCTTCCATCACCTTCGAGGGAGCTCGGTAGCGGGCAGAACCAAAGACCTCATCTGGCTTTCTCTCCTGACAGCTCTTGTTGTGTTAGGCCACCGATCTGAGAATTATGACTTAGTCAATGGTCTGCTTAGCCGAAACTCTCTCCTTTCGACGCAGGTTATACCCTTCTTTGGACGGCACGGTAGGGTCAGGAATCTTTGCAAGTTCAAGTGTTTCTGTGTCCGGGTAGCAATTCAGCGATGGTCGGTCTTTGTACAGGAGCTCTTCCTGGGTGGTCACGTCTTCAGTTGTCATCAGAGTCGGGGGAATCTTCTTACAATGGTGCGCATGCACCCAGGTCCGCTTTCCTTCCACTCGAAGAGCTGTTCGGGTGGTGAGTAGGACTTGCCAGGGGCCCGTCCACCGGGGTTCCAGACTCTTGGCGCGCTGGAAGTTCTTTATGAGTATAAAATCCCCGGGTTGCAGGTTGTGTCCGGGACCCCTGGAAGCGTCAGCGATGGCATGCAGCACCTGTTGGTGAATGACAGACAGAGTTTCAGTCAACTTATACAAATAATCAGACATTAGGACGTCCGGGACGTCATGAATGGAAGTCGGTTTTGGTGCAGACCAGACGCTCATGGGTTGGCCGAAAACAACCTCGTAAGGTGTCAAGTGGTGGTTGGTGGGGGTGGAACGCATTGATAGCAATGCCAGTGGGAGAGCGTCTGGCCATTTTAGTCCTGTGGTAGCCACTATCTTGGCTAACTTTAGCTTTAGTGTGGCATTGTGTCGCTCAACAAGTCCAGCAGACTGGGGGTGGAAGACTGCGTGGAACTTCTGCTTGATACCCAGCCCCTTTAAGATGAGCTGGATGACTTCGGCTAAGAAGTGGGGGCCATTGTCGCTCCATAAAATTTGACAAAGGCCGTAGCGAGGGAAGAATTCTTTTAGCAGTACTTTTGCAGTGCCCATAGCAGTGTTATCACGGGTTGGGTATGCTTCCACCCATTTGCTAAATGCACACACCACGACAAGTACGTATTTCAGGCCTTGGCATCTGTCTAGTTGGATGTAGTTCATCTGCAGGACTTCAAACGGGTGATTGGGAACCCCAAACCCTCCCCGGGGTACCACAGTTCCTTTCCCGGGGTTATGTTGCAGGCATATCAAGCATTGTTGGACCAGACGTTTGGCGGAGTCTGTGATTTTGTCGTTGTGCCAAACTCTGGAGACAAGTTCAATCATGGGGGCAGATCCTATGTGAGCAGGGGAGTGTGCCATAGTCAGTATGGGAATCAGGTATGAGTCAGGTAGCAACCATTTGTTCGTGTCTTTTGTCCGCCAGCAGCCTTCGTCAATCCCACCCGTGCCCATTCAGTCAATTCGTGTTGTGTGCTAGCCATTTGAATGTCCCTAATAGTGTCCCTAGCGTCGGTCCATTTCTCTGCTTGTGACCTGGTCACGTACATGCGTGTCATCGTCCTATTTTCAGCTGTCGTTCGGGCAGTGAGGTCGGCTAGTGCATTTCCCTGTCCAATAGTGTCTGTCACTTTCTTGTGTGCCTGGCATTTGATGACCGCAAGTCTTTTGGGGAGAAGGACAGCTTCGATCAAGCCGGAAACTAGATCTCGATGTAAGATGGGAGTGCCGTGTGAGGTCAAGAATCCCCTTTCCTTCCAAAGGAGCCCAAAATGGTGAACCACCCTGAAGGCATACTGGCTGTCGGTGTAAATGTTCGCTGTGGTTCCTGCTGCTAGGATGCATGCTCGTGTCAGGGCAATCAGTTCCGCTGCCTGTGCAGATCGTTGTGTAATGCGAGCTGTCTCTACTACAGTTCGGGCCGTGGTGACTGCATAGGCAGCTGAAGTGGTGCCATCGGGGAGTTTGATGCAAGAGCCGTCCACCCACAGCTCTCCGTCAGGGTCAGGAAAAGCCGTGTCTCTGAGGTCAACCCTACTTCTAGTCTGTTCGTCCGTGAGGGTCACACAGTCGTGTACAGGGGGCACATTGGGATCGTTCTCTGGTAGGGGTAACAGAGTTGCTGGGTTCAGTGTGGTGCATCTTTTCAGGGTGATGTGGGGTGCGAGCAGAGTCAGTTCGTATCCAGTCAGTCGTGCACTCGTCAGGTGTTGCGTCTTGGTTTGGTTCAGGAGGGTGTCAACTGCATGGGGTACTAATACCGTGAGGGAATTCGAGAGCACGATCCTCTCACTCTGTCGGATAGAGATAGCAGCGGCAGCTACAGCTCGAAGGCAGGCAGGTAAGGCTCTGGCTACGGGGTTAAGAGTGGCAGAGAAGTAAGCGCACGGTCGTTGCTTTGGGCCAATGGACTGGGTCAGGACAGATTGAGCACACCCCTCCCTTTCGTGAGTGTAGAGGGAGAAGGGCTTTGTGTAATCAGGGGTACCTAGGACAGGGGCCGAACAAAGGGCATCTCGTAGTTCTATGAAAGAGGATTGGCATTCAGAGGTCCAAGGGAGTGGGAAGGGGACATCTTTAGCTAGCAGAGAAAGCAGTGGTTTCACAATGAGGCTGAAGTTTGGTAACCACTGTCAGCAGAAGGAGGTGAGGCCTAGCAGGGAGCGGACCTGTTTCGGAGTCTTAGGGACAGGGGTTTCAAGAATGGTTTGGATCCGGTCGGGAGTAAGATTCATTCCGTCTTTGGACAAAAGGTGGCCTAAGTAAGTGACCTGGGGTTGGCAGAATTGCAACTTCTTCTTGGAGACCTTGTGGCCATTTTCCGCAAGGAAGTGCAGGAGTTGAATGGTGGCTGTGACTGCTAGTGGAGTGGTGTCGGCCGCCAAAAGGATGTCATCGACGTATTGTAATTAACACCACTCCATCGGGTAACTGGACCTGATCCAGTTGTCTCTTGAGGGCCTGGCTGTAGATGCTGGGGCTTTCCGTGTAGCCCTGGGGTGCTCGACAGAATCTATATGAGCGGGCTTTTAGGGTGAAGCCGAAGAGGAATCGGCTGTCCGGGTGGATGGGGATAGAGAAAAATGCGTTTTTGAGGTCAATGACAGTGAAGGTGGTGGCAGTAGAAGGAATCAAAGTCAGGATAGTGGTGATGTCTGAGACCACAGGGTACTGGGGTGCAACCACTTTGTTGATCTCTCGAAGGTCAATGATGAAGCGGTATGCTTTCTCATCTCCCTCTCCTTGTTTCTTGGTGATGGGCAAGATAGGGCTGTTGCAAACTTTGCTAACCACTTCCTCTACCACTCCTGCATCTATCAGTGACTGAATAATCTTTACCAATGCCTTCTCGCCCTCGGGCGATATCCGATATTGTGGAAGTTTTGGGAGTATTGCGTCCGTTCGAACAGTGATGTGCACTGGGTCAATCATCATGTGTCCTACGTCCGAATCTGTCTTGGCCCACAGATACGGAGGCAGAGTGTCAAGCAGGGACATGTCAGCGTCATTGATAGAAAACATGCTTCGGGAAGGGCAATGTCTGAGCAGAATGGGGTTGTCATACAGGAAAATTCGAACTCCGTCTTGGGAACATCTAATAGTCGCTCGGAAGTGCTTCAGTAAGTCAAGCCCCATAATGGCGTCAGGAGTATTGGCGGAAAGCAGAAACGTCGTGTCAGTGATATTGTTCTCTAAGTCGAAGGGGATCGGAGTGGACAAAGGGTTAGTGGAGGGCGTTCCATCGAAACCTATCGGTGTCACAAGTGAGCCAGACAAGGGTGCCCTTGGAATCAGTCGTTTAGATAACGCACTACGTGTTGCGCCAGTGTCTACCAGAAATGGAGACTTTGTACCCAGGACATTAGCAGTGACATAAGGACCTTGCTGGTCAACATAGAGCTCGACTGGATCCCTCCCTTGCCCTTGGCAGTCCTATGCGAAGTCGTGGGCATCGTCACAGTCAGACTGTTGGTACTGATTCTGTCTGGGTCGGTCAAATGTATTTGGTCTGTTTGATTTATCGTTAGTCGTGTCATTTGCGGGCCCTCGTTGCTGTCCTCTATTTCTCGGTCCACCCGCTATGTCCCTGGGGTCCCTATTCCTGATCATCTCCAACAGGACCGGGCACTGGGATTTCCAATGGCCGAATCCTTTACAGAAAGCACACTGGTCCTTGTTAATGTCTGTACGTCCAATGCAGGGTGTCGGGGTGCGGTCTTTAGGAGGTACGTTCCTAGGGGCATTTGTCTGATAGTTTCCTTTGTATTGTTCTCGTCCTATAGTCACCCCTTGCAGTTGTGCAATCATCACCCTCTCTTTTAAGTCTTTCTTCTTTTTCTCTGTTGCTCTATCGTTTTCATTTTTCTGGTGTTCGTAATATTGGGCCATCTGAAGGATGGCCGCAGGTTTGGAGGCCGCCCAACTACTCTCGCTGGCCTGCAGTTTCTGGGAGACCTCCGGTGACAACCACTGCTGGTAGACCCAGTTGTACACAACCCTTCCTTTTGCATCTTGGTGGTTGACGTCATCGTGAGTTCCTAGACCTCGTGGAGGAACCCAGTAAGGGGCAGCCTCTCTTATTGGCATCATGGTGCTAGCTCGCTCAGTTTGTGGTTCGGTTGCTACGGGTGTCGTGGGTTTAGCTTCCGATTCCTGTTCAGTGAGGTGGCGGAAAACCTCAAGCGTACGCGTAAGGAGGTCCGTCACATCACACTTGCCCTCATCCCCGATATCGACCTTCCTATACAGAGTCGTTAGGCTCTCGGGACCTTTGTCTCGATATCGGTCCTCGTACGCATTCAAGACATAATAACACAGTCGTACGGCAAAATGTCGTCTGTGGATCCCTGCATATGAGTTGAACATATCCGTGATGTGCTCTTCACTTTCCTTCCTTTCTACCAATGTCCTCACTATTTTGTCAATCCCTGCTCGCTCATCCTTGCTTAATCTGTTTGTTCTCGCGGAATCAGCCTTTCGGGTCTCAGGGTCATCTAACGCTGCCGCTTGTGATGTATCTAATACAAGGGGTTCGGCCGGTACAGAGGCCATGGGGGCCGAAGCTCTGGTACTACTCTCGTCTGTGCTTGGTGGTGGTGGATGCTGTGCTAAGGGTTGGGAAGGGGCATATGGAGGGGTCATGTAGATGATCGGAGGACCTAACAAAAGATCATCGTTGGCTTGCTGTTTCAAGGGTAATTCAGGATAGAGCGTTGAGGGCGTTCTAACCGGACACTGGCTTGATGTTTCTACCTCTAGTCTCTGTTTGGCTTCCTCTCTTTCCTTAATCTCTTCTTCTAATTTCTTAGCAGCTAGGTGAGCTGCCTTTCGCAGCTCTTTTCGCAACCTACTCTCATTTCTCTTTTTACGCTGTTCGGTTTCTTTGCGCCACATGCCGAGACTATCAAGCATAGTGGGCGTTGTATTGTGTTTCCCAAGGGCTGTTTCTAGCTCGCTTATTTTATCCTCATCGAAGGATCCTATCAGTGGCCACTGACTTTCTCGATCCTTTTTCGTATATTTATGCCAAAGCTTGCTATAAGCTATAGCGATCAATCGATGCTTCATGAACATGTCCTTATTAGGGGTGCCTTCCAGTGGAGCCGGATGGTTCATCTCTAATAAGCGGTCCGGGCTAAACAGGCTACCAATCAGTTGGGAGAAGATAGGCATGACGGATTACAACGGGGACAAAGGTCAGCACTACCTATCTTATCACTGCATGCAAAGACTAGACAGAATATTTCTATTCTTCGTTGTTTGCAGGCGGTGAATACCTCAAAAGAACCAATATCGAACAGTCAATGTTCGGTTAATCAAACAATCAATGGGGAGACTAAGTAGGCACGACGGGTTACAACGGGGACAAAAGTCTGCGTTACCTACCCTTTCACTACCTGCAAAGAGAGAACCTGTTCTTCCCTGTTTGCAGACAGAGAATCTCCAGAAAACAATCCGCGAACAACAGTTCGGGCCAAACAAGCAATCAGTGGGGGAGGAAGATAGGCACGACGGATTACAACGGGGACAAAAGTCTGCGTCACCTATCCTTCACTACCTGCAAAGAGAGAGCCTGTTGTTTCTCCGTTTGCAGACAGTGAATCTCCAGACAAATCAACAAAAGAATAATACTAGTATTTTCCAAACAATCAAACAATCATTTCGCAATTTGTCGCGTTTACACGACCTTACCCGGACCGCATGGACAGTTTCTTGTCTTCCGAATCCAGCGCCCGATCATCCTCTATTCTTCGTGATCTTCGCGGCACTCCTGATGGTTCCCAGTCAGGACCGTAGATCACTCGAGAGAGGTCTGTTCGGAACCAGTGAAGTTCGGATGATCGGCTGTCAGACGAGGGTCTATCGGACAGGAGCTCTCCCGATCGTTGCAGTCGTTCACTCTGTCGTCAGGACCTCTCCCACTGGATCCACGAGTCGCTGATGGGCCCACCCAGGGACGCCAATTGTGGAAAAAGGTAGGGCCGATGACCTTTTTCAGAGTTGCCCGGTGCTAACCGCCTCTATACCCACTCAAGTTACCAAACAAAGAGGCAGGCGCTGGAGACTGGAAGGAAGGAAACAGAAGTTTTATTCCGACGGAGCAGAACACATCAAATCAGACAACAGGGTATCTTCTCGAGGTGCTCTAACCGCATCTCTGAGGCCTGGCCTCTTATACACAAGTAATTGCTTTATTGCGTAAAACACATCTCTGTCAATACTTTGATGTACGGGAAGACATCCTCGGAATCCCCGCTTCAGGCCCGTTCCCACACACATTTACAGTTGAAGTCCCCACCCCGGTCACAACAGGTGATGATTATCGCGCAGCTGGACATTCCGCCGATTCACGGAATGTATGTGGTTGATCGGATCTCATGGGGTGGGGGCTTTGATCAACTCGTGGATCCTTTGATGGGGGAAGCTTCCTACTGTATAGGGGGCAATAAACAGTATCCGCAGGGCCAGGTGGCGGCCTGGGAACGAGTAAGACAAACGGGCACACAGGAAAGGGGGTTTTATCAAAGGACCCAGGATCAAGAAAGGAATGAAGGGAGGTGTCGCGCTGGGAACAGGATGGGGTTCCGAGGCAGAGCTGTGCTGAAGAGGGGTTTATGACCCAAGGCATGTGAGAGCGGGGGCTGTCAACGTGCGGGGGATGCTTGCGATGTCAGGAGAGAGAGAGAGAGACGCGCTGGCTATCGGTGATAACAGTTGCAGACACCAATTATCAAAGTGATACAAACCCGGCATAAAGTAAAGTGTTAGTAAATCTGGGCTTTAATGTGTTTTATATATTAGAACTAAAATATAGTCCAGGTCCCTTCACAAGCACCATGGCAAAACAGATTCTACAGTTCAGAATGATCTTTGTCACCACTAGTTTAGGGAAAACGTTTTGAAAATGTTTAACTTGTAATAGATTGGCAACCTAGGGTAAGATGTACGAAACATTTTAATGCTTTCAAACAATCCAGTTTGGTGTCTGCAACTGTTGATATGATTTTTCCACTGTACTAATCCCATTTTAGGAGTCAGAACAGTTTTTAGACAACTAAAATGGCAGTTAAAGTGGACATTAATTCAGTATCTGGAAAAGGCGTGTTGTAAGCGTCCCTTTTAAAGGCTGAATTGTTATCTTGTTTATCAATGTTTTGTGACCAACATCTTATTGCAAAACATTACACAAAATTACCAACACCTGAAAGGAGGTGGAAACTAACCCACTCTAACTCTTTGACTGTAAAATATGTATTTGTAAGATTGGCAGCGGTGCCGGGGATCACTGCCATTTCTTAGCCAAACGTATACAAAAAATAAAACATTTTTTCAAACATTTCTTCATTTCATTTAAATAAAATGGGCTACATTTAAAAAGAAAAAAATTGCTTCATTGAAAATTAATCAGATGCATGACGGTCTTCTGATCCTTGCTGGTCACCATCCCTGTGAATGCCTCCACGTGGAATCAGTTGGAATTTCAGACATACCTAATGAATAGTAATTAGATAGGCCTGGATACTTCTTAATCCACTTCTGTTGTCTATGCATCGACCTAATAGTTCATATGTTGGTCCATACAAATATTTACTGTTTGAGAACTATTGGTTGTAGTTGTGACCAGTGGTTTTGACTAAGCAATAGTATGTCTGGCACCTAATATTGAGACAAAAACCCCCTCCCCGGCTTGTAAAAGGTATGTTGTTTAACCCTGAACTTTGTTTTCTCAACATCCCTGTTTTGCAAATACTGAACTCACAACATTTGCAAGCACACTGGAGGTTTTGAATGTCAAGGACGAGCGATGTTTACTCCATTTCTGAATTAGGGTGGCTGTTGCCCCCTCAGCCAAGACAATGTGGTGAAGTAGGAACATGGCTGTAGGATTCTCAATTAATTGAAAAATCAAATAGGGTTTGTAGAGCACGCTAATCACCTGTGAGAGTATCCAGGTGAGGGGTCCAAACTGCTCAGGGGCTTCAATCGAAAAGCCAGGATGGAAGGGACGGCAATATATGAAGATGGTTGGGGAGAGAGTTCCAGACCTTAACAGCCAAGTAGGAGAAAAAACGTCATCCACTGTTGCTGTGGCGGATGCAGGGTGTGTCGGCAAGGGAGAGCAATGCAGTGCACAGGGGGATGGACGGTACGTGAAGTCCCAGACAGTAGTTGATGTACACTGGTCCTTGGTTGTTGAGGGCTATGTAGGCAATCATTAGAATCTTGAATTGGTCTACCATACAATCGGGATAACACATCAGATTTAACCTGCTGTGCTGCTGGTCTGTACGTGATAACAAAATGGTACTCACTGAAAAACAGTACCCAATACATCTGTCTAGGGGTTAGTGCTCGTGCTGAACGGAAAAACTCCAGATTTTTATGGTCAGTATATATTGTCACTGGATATCTGCCCCCCCCCACAGATGATGACGTAATTCCTCAAAAGATAACTTGACAGCCAAGAACTCTCTTTCCGCAATAGTGTATTTGCTCTCAGCTGGTAACAAGGTATTTGAAAAAAACGCAATAGGATGCGCATCCCTTTGAAAGAGTCTGGATGTACCAAAACAGGTGAAGATGTAAAGATTTTTATCAATAGTGTCAATGCAGCCCGAGTCGACAAGGACCAAACAAAAGTAACACCTTTCCTTAACAGGGCAGTTAAAGGAGATACAATATCCGAAAAATGGGATATAAATCGCCTATAGAAATTGGCGAATCCCAACAACACCTGAATCTCCTTTACACAAGTAGGGGTAGGCCATGAAATAATCGGCTCTATCTCACGGGGATCCATCTTGATCCGATCAGCAGAAACAATAAAACCCAAAAAGTCGACTATAGTAGTATGAAACATACACTTCTCCAGTTTGATATATAACCGATTCTCACGTAACCTCTGTAACACTTGTTTGACATGGTCCACATGAACTTAAGGGATTTTTTAAAAATCAAGACATCGTCCAAATAAACAATGACATTGATATCTAAAAACTCACGCAGCACCTCATTGATAAAAAACTGAAATGCAGCTGGGGCGTTAAATAGCCCAAAGGGCATGACATAGTACTCAAACAAACCGAACTTCGTACGGAAGGCAGTCTTCCACTCATCCCCTTGACGGACACGAATGAGATGATAAACCCCATGTAGGTCCAGTTTGGCGAATACTGTGGCATGCCGCAATTGGTCCAACAAAACAGGAATGAGAGGGAGGAGATACTTGTTCTTTATTGTCACGTTATTAAGCGCCCTATAATCCACACAAGCGTGGAGATCACCCTCCTTCTTCGGGATAAAAAAGACAGAAGAGACAAAGGACACAGACGGACGTATGCACCCTGTGCTCAACATACCATGTAAATAATCCCTCAGATATTTCTCCTCCGGCTCAGATAAGGCATACACCCTACTGCATGGTAACGTAGCACCCGGCTGCAGATCAATACAGCAATCAAAAGACCGGTGAGGAGGCAGAACTCCTGCCTGTACCTCATCAAACACTTCCCTAAATTCCTCATACATTTGGGGAATGACAAGAGACTCACCATGACTGTTAGCGGCACAAGACAGAGGCACAACACACTCCGTTGCTTCTAAATAACAATGATGTACACAATGCATGAAATCCAAAGTTACTGTCCACCGTACCCAGTCAATCTTCGGGTTATGCAATTAAAACCATGGAACTCCCAATACAATCCCGAAAGAGGGACCATCGATTAAATCAAAACTGACGTTCTCTGAGTGTCCATTGTCACCTATCAACAACAAAGGTTCTGTCTGATGTTTATTAGCTCCAGACGACAATTCAGTTCTATCTATAGCCCTAACTGGTTCAGGTTGTTCTTTATATCAAAAAGGAACTTTCAAGACTCGGCTAAGTGATTATCCATAAAATTACCTGTAGCACTGGAGTCAAGTAATACTGTCACAGTTGTTCTTCGGCTATCAGCTAAGACCATACACATGGTGATAGTAAAATGCCAAGGGAGCTTCTGCATAGCTCCGGGTATGTCATAGGGATTAAGACCAGTTATTTCCTCTTGCACAGACCCACCCTGGTCTGTCTTGATCCAAACACATGCAACAATCTTGGAAATAGGGGCAGATGATGGCTTAATCGTACAGTCATGAGCGAAATGTCCTCCCTTTCCACAATAAAGACACAAATTATTCAATCGTCTTCTGTTCTTCTCTTCACTTGAAAAGGCCATCGTAATCCCCCTATCTGTATTGGTTCAGGGGCTTGTCTGGCCTCCCTAGGGTCCTTACTATCGCTCCTCACGAGTATCGCCCGAGATCCCATAAAACAACTCTTTTCTCCACGCCGTTCAAGAAGGCGATGATTCAGTTTACCAATTAAATCAATGAACTCTGTGCATACCTCAAGGGAATCCACTACCTGGGATACAACATCCTTAAGTTCCTCACATAACCCCTGATAAAAAATAGAGGTACACTTCTCCATAGGCAAATGGGTCTCAGACACTAGCCGGTTAAAGGTAGAAATATAGATTAACAAATCTTGCTTTCCCTGCTGCAATTTCAACAACTCTGCATCACTTGCTTGCATAAAAGCATGTTTAGCAAATAAGCAACGCATCTGTTCCTTGAAGGCCCCTTCAACCAATGGAACTGCCCATGTGGCGGCAGAGCCTGCCAAATAAGATAAAAGAAAGGCTACTTTTGCTGAATCATCAAGAAAAGCGGAGGTGAGACACATGAAATAAAGATGATATTGATTCATGAAGACTGCGTACTTATTCCAGTCTCCCGTAAATCTTTCAGTAACTGCCAATAGTACGGAGACAGGAGTATTACCTGTAACGGAAAGAGGGTTGCTACCACGCCCATCCTGATGATCAAAATTAAATGTACCTGGTTGCAGCACAGGACCCCCTGGGTCTTTGAGGATGCCCTTATATCTGCACCTCAAGTACGTTCTTTTACTCGAAGGGCATTTGGTTCTTGATGTAACCCTACGTTTTCCTGTCTCAGACCCCGTACCTCTGTCTGGAGTGATATGACAGCAGCCTTTAACTCCTGTAGAGACGGAATCCCATCTTCCCCACCCTGGTCCAACATCGCTCAGGCAGTATTTTAATACCTGGGCTTGGTTTTCTGTCCTTTAAATTGTTCTCAACCCGCCAATACTGCGGGAGCAAAGATAATTCCCACTCCTCTTTCCTAGCACCCATCGCCAACACCTCGTGTAATTATAGTGATGGCAGGCAAGTACCATGGAAGAAGGTTGGGAACAAAACACAAATATTCAAATATCCTTGGACCAGCAATCATATACTACTGGACTCCAAAACACCTGCAGAAGGTGAGAAGAAAAGAAAAAGAATAGGTTAACTCCATGCATCCATGTACATACGTGCTTGCTTAGGCATAACGTATTGGGTGACCACAAGTAATCTCTAGTCTTACCCTCTTTAAAAGGGTCCAACTGCTTCTCTGTATTTGTAGGAAACAGTGTTTTTTTTAAATCCTCATACATTTCCCAGTGCAGATATCCTCATTGAGTTTATTTGTAATGTCCAAATATTCCATCACAGATATCCGAAAGGAAAAAATATACCTCTTCAGTTGTTATATCATGAAAATAGCAAAGGGGGGATAAGGGGAAAAAACACCAATGAGGCCTTCTACGATATTTACCAAAACATGAAGGAATATTGGGTGCACCCACTATCGCCACAAATATATTGTCGTGGCAGGACAACAAGTCCCACAGCCTTGTCCGTAGAACAAATAAAGGGAAAGGGCAAAAAGAACAAGAACCTCCCACAGAGAACGCAGCCGCGTTACCCTGACGGACGGTTCTGCTGCTAATAGGATCCTCTACAGTGGCGGCTAAACGTGGTACCAAATGTTACTAAAAACGGAACCACGAAACAATAAGGAAACAGGGAAATAAATACTTGTGTCTTTTCCAATCCTCGGAAAACGCCAGCAAAATCCAACTACAGGTCCCGTATTGAGCCAGAAAGACGAAGCTCCTCACGAAAAAAACTCCATTAAACGGACGTCAGGAGAGACGTACTAATTCCCAACAGTAACAACACTGCCATCTCACAGTACCAGTAAAAGGGCCATTTGGTCTCTCCAGCAAGTGTCCTTTGCTTTCTTCATTTCTCAGTGGCTGCAATGTCAAGTCAAGTCAAGTCAAGTGGATTTGTATAGCGCGCTACATACCCAGAGGGTCTCAAGGCGCTTGAGGAAGGGTGGGGAATTATTTGTCAAAAATCCAAGTTTTAAGTTGCTTTCTGAATGCCAGATGGTTCTGAGTGAGACGAAGGTGAGTGGGGAGTGAGTTCTAGGTTTTAGCTGCCAGGTAGGAGAAGGATCTACCTCCCATGGTGGTTTTATTGATGCGAGGTACGGTAGCAAGGGCTTGGTTGGAGGATCGTAGTTGGCGGGGGGTGTAGAAGGAGAGTCGTGTGTTGAGGCAGTCGGGTCCAAGTTCGTAGAGTGCTTTGTGTGCGTGGGTTAGGAGGCGGAAAGTAATCCTCTTATTGACGGGGAGCCAGTGGAGTTTTTTCAGGTGACTGGAGATGTGGTCTTTACGTGGGATGTCTAGTATGAGTCTGGCTGATGCGTCCTGGATGCGTTGGAGTTTTTTCTGGAGTTTTGCGGTGGTACCGGCGTATTGGGTGTTTCCGTAGTCCAGGCGGCTTGTAACCAGGGCGTGGGTATCCAGCGAAATGTTTTTTTGAGCATGCGAAGAATGTTGAAGCAAGAAGATGAGACGGCGCTGACCTGTCTGGACATCGAGAGTGAGGAGTCTAGGATGACGCCCAGGTTCTGTGCATGATCCGTCGGGATGGGTGCTTTTCCAAGGGCCTCTGGCCACCAGGAGTCATCCCAGGCGGAGGGGGAGGTTCCTAAGATAAGGACTTCTGTTTTGTCTGAGTTAAGTTTCAGACGGCTATGCTTCATCCACTCGGCTACTTCTTTCATTCCTTCATGTAGGTTGGTTTTGGCGGTGTTAGGGTCTTTGGTGAGTGAGAGGATTAGTTGGGTGTCATCAGCGTAGGAGATGATGTTGAGGTTGTGTTGGCGTGCGATGGCTGCGAGGGGGCTTATGTATACGTTGAAGAGGGTGGGAATGAGTGCGGATCCTTGTGGTACGCCGCAGATGACTTCAGTGGCCTCTGACTTGAATGGTGGGAGGCGGACTCTCTGGGTTCTTCCGGTGAGGAACGAGGTGATCCATTCCAGTGCTTTTCCTTGGATTCCGATGTTTCTGAGGTGCTGTAGAAGGGTGCTATGGCAGACTGTGTCGAAGGCTGCGGAGAGGTCGAGGAGGATGAGGGCCACTGTGTCTCCATTGTCCAGTAGAGTTCGAATGTCGTCTGTTGCGGCGATGAGGGCGGTCTCCGTGCTGTGTTTGGCTCGGAAGCCGGACTGTGAGGGGTCGAGGGATTTGTTGGTTTCGAGGAAGGCGGCGAGCTGGTTGTTGACAGCTTTCTCGATGACTTTGGCTGGGAATGGAAGGAGCGAGATGGGGAGGTAGTTTTTGAGTTCGGTGGGGTCAGCTGTGGGCTTTTTCAGAAGGGCGCTAAGTTCGGTGTGTTTCCAGCTTTCTGGGAAGGTGGCGGAGTTGAGGGAGCAGTTGATGACGTCTTGGAGGTGTGGTGCTATGATGGAATCAGCTTTGTTGAAGATGTGGTGAGGGCATGGGTCAGTGGGGGATCCTGAGTGGATGGAGTTCATCAGGCGGATGGTGTCTTCAGTGGAGATTGGGTTACATTCATTAAGGGTGTTCAAGGGGGGTGAGGGTCCTGCAGAGGGTTGGGTGGGTTGGTCTCCGGATTGGTTGTCGAAGCTGTTGTGGATGTCTGCGATTTTGTTGTGGAAGAATGAAGCTAGGGAGTCGCAGAGGGCTTGAGAGGGGGTGATGTCGTTGGAGTTGGCTGAGGGGTTGGTAAACTCTTTGACGATGTTGAATAATTCCTTGCTGTTGTGGGCGTTGTTATCTAGTTGGTCTTTGAATGCGGCTTTCTTTGCAGTCCGGATCATTTGGTGGTGTATGCGGGTAGCGTTTTTGAAGGCGTCCCTGGTGCTGGTGTTTGGGTCTTTTTTCCAAGCCTTCTCGAGGGAGCGACAGAGTTTCTTCGATTTCTTAAGATCATCGTGAACCAGGAAGCGTTTTTGCTGCCTAGTTTGGTTTGAAGTTTTTTCAACAGTGCTAGGATGTCGGCGCTGTTGGATAGCCATTGGGTGAGGTTAATGGCTGCTTGGTCGGGGTTTGAGGAGTGGACAAGGGGGTTTTGAAGCAGCGATGAGGAGATCTGGTCGAAGGTGATTTTATTCCAGTTTCTTCGCAGAATAGGTTGAGGATGGTTGTGAGTTGTGGTCTTATTGTAGGTAAAGTGAACGCAGCTGTGGTCCTTCCAATGGAGAACTGTGGTGTGACTGAAGGAGACATGTTTGCTGGAGGTGAAGATAGGGTCGAGTGTGTGACCTGCGATGTGGGTGGGGGTATTAACAAGTTGTTTGAGTCTAAGGTTGGCGAGATTGTCCAGAAGGGTGGTGGCGTTGCTGTCATTGCTCTTTTCCAGGTGAAAGTTGAGGTCTCCCAGTAGAATGTATTCCTCGGAGGGGAGGGCGTGTGGGGTGATAAAGTCAGTGATGTCGTCGCTGAATTGTGCGCGGGATCCTGGAGGTCGGTAGAAGAGGGTGCCTCTGAGTGTGGTCTTGGGATCGGTGTGGATCTGGAAGTGAAGGTGTTCGGCGCTGGTAATGTTGACGTCTGAGCTGGTTGAGATGCGGATGGAATTCTTGTGGACTATAGCGATGCCTCCTCCTGTTTGGTCGGTGCGGTCCTTACGGATGATCTTGTATCCTTCCGGGATGGCAATGGTGATGTCTGGGGCTGATTAGGCGTTCATCCATGTTTCTGTTAGGAAGGCGACGTCGGGAGAGATGGTGTCAAGCAGATTCCAGAGGTCGATGGCGTGTCTGTGGATTGAGCGGGTGTTGAGCAGGATGCATTTTAGGTGGTTGGGATCGGCTATATGTTGTGTGTTCGTGGATGAGGAGTAGTTCTTGGTGCCATCGAACTTGCAGGAGTAGCATGTGAAGGGTCCATGTGTGAGTCCAGGAGCGGCTTGGGCGCAGTTGGGGAGGCGGCCGGGATTTAGGGCTATGAGGGTGGTGGCGTCATATGTAATGCGGGAGGGCTGGGCATTGCGTGGACCAGGGGGTCTGGCGCTGGGCGCGGTCTCGGCGTGGACGGGCGTAGACAGGCTTACCTTTGGCGCACCTTTGGCGCGGCCGTAGCGCGTGGACGCTGCGCGTGGGACCATCTGACTTAAATGGATGGTGGAGGGGGCAGAGCGTGGGAGGGTCAGCTGGGAGGCGGGATCGTGGAGGCGGGCCAGGGGATAGCACAACAACAAAATGGAGGGCAAAAATGAAAGTGAAAACAGCGAGGGCACAGCACAATGCTCGCCAACAAGCAATCAAAGGTTCCTAAATCCAACAGAATATTTACAGCTAAAGCACTATTCACATAACAACCAACGTTGAAAGCATAACACAGCAATGATGTCCAAGTGATAAATACAGAGCGCTAAGCAAATAAGTACAACTAGGTTTCAAAAGCGCTAAACGATAATCAGCTTCAAAGCGCAATTATAGAAGCTAGGATACACACGGTTTATTTCGCAGTGAATGAAGCACAAAGCGCGATGCAAATAAGTGAATGAAGCACAAAGCGCGATGCAAATAAGTGAAATAAAGTTTTCTAAGCGCTGCACGAGCAAGAGCTTCAAAGCGCGAGTATTCTCTCAGAGGCTACAATACCAGGCGCAGTCAGGAGGTCGCGGGTGCAAGGGGCTTCAGCTGCGGTGTAGGTGCTGCTAATAAATCGAGCAAGGGAGAGTGGGGGAGCGACCGTTCAGAAGGGAATCCAGGCGGTCACAGCTAGGCTCGGGCTGAGGAGAGTCTACTCTTCGTGTGTGGGAGGGTCAGCTGGGAGGCGGGATCGTGGAGGCGGGCAAGGGGATAGCACAACAACAAAATGGAGGGCAAAAATAAAAGTGAAAACAGCGAGGGCACAGCACAATGCTCGCCAACAAGCAATCAAAGGCTCCTAAATCCAACAGAATATTTACAGCTAAAGCACTATTCACATAACAACCAACGTTGAAAGCATAACACAGCAATGATGTCCAAGTGATAAATACAGAGCGCTAAGCAAATAAGTACAACTAGGTTTCAAAAGCGCTAAACGATAATCAGCTTCAAAGCGCAATTATAGAAGCTAGGATACACGCGGTGTATTTTGCAGTGAATGAAGCACAAAGCGCGATGCAAATAAGTGAATGAAGCATAAAGCGCGATGCAAATAAGTGAAATAAAGTTTTCTAAGTGCTGCACGAGCAAGAGCTTCAAAGCTCGAGTATTCTCTCAGAGGCTACAATACCAGGCACAGTCAGGAGGTCGCGGGTGCAAGGGGCTTCAGCTGCGGTGTAGGTGCTGCTAATAAATCGAGCAAGGGAGAGTGGGGGAGCGACCGTTCAGGAAGGAATCCAGTCTGTGTCGCAAACAAATGCCCTAATGAGGGATAGGGCCCGTTTGGGTTCAGACTGTGTGATGGCAAGAAGGTGCTTTCCTTTTTCATTTTGGAGATACAAACCTGCAAACATACCTTACCCAGTCACCCTCACAGAAACCAGTAGTACCCTATGCCACAGATTTCCCTTTGATCGTTTATAGTAAGGTTTCACTTTCCTGCAGAAAACCCACCCATTTCTCATTACCAATATAGTGACCAATTCCCAAGGGATCAACCATATACGTTGGGCTATGTCTGAGTCCATTATAAATTACACCAATGACTTTCCGTTGTTGTCTAACTATGGACTCTAGATTGAGAGGCCATGAGATGGGGCTTGCACCTGCAAGATGTACAATTTTTGCGGCGCGCGGCGTTTATCATCGTTTGCCGAGTTGTTTTTTTCGATAGTTTGCGAGTGCTGCGCCATTTTGGATCTTGCTGTGTGATCCCGCGGGAATTGGCGAGCGCGATTACGTCATCGCGGCTTGCCAGCGAGAGTTTGTCAACGCGAGTACGGCGAGATCACGTCTCGCGGTACTTCGCAAATTGCGAGATTTGAGATGCGGCGCGCGAAAATATAAATTTGCAATTCTGCACAAGAAATCCACCAGCAAGCAGCATAAACCTTCTAGAAATGATGATTTTTATGTGAATAACTCCTTAGTTTGACATTTGCCTGCACTTTTTTAGCGAGG
The DNA here is from genome assembly GCF_964263255.1 of Lissotriton vulgaris. Classification (NCBI taxonomy): domain Eukaryota; kingdom Metazoa; phylum Chordata; class Amphibia; order Caudata; family Salamandridae; genus Lissotriton; species Lissotriton vulgaris. Next base: position 56,135 of record NW_028254566.1, read on the forward strand.
AGTCCATTTTGGGGAGGGGGGCAGGGGGGTGGGAGGAAGGAAGTGCCCCATAGTCTTCAACTTCCTGTTCCTGTTCAGCAGGCTCCTCCCAGTGCTTTGTCCATCTCCTGGTCACTTTTCATTCGGATGTGGACCTGGAAGGATTACCTTTTGTGGATGCTGCTGGATCTTTGGATTTGAGGCCTTTTTGACTTTCTTTGGATCACTGTTGGATTAGAAATTTTACAAGTAAGTTTGTTTGGGGCATTACAGTTGCTGCAACTAAAATTTTGGGATTTTCGATTTTTGGGCTGTTTTGGGGCCTTTTCCCAGGGGTACTCAGTGGTGGGTGGACTGATTCTTTCTGTGGGTTGTCTTGAATTTAAACATCATGGAGGCCATAGATGAATTGGGATTGTGCTGATTTTTCTGTGTTTTTCGATTTTTTTTTTTTGTAAAATTTTGTGTTTTTCGATTTTTGACCTGTTGTTGGGGCCTTGACCAGGGGTAGTGAGTGGTGCATGGGGCCTAGTCTTTCTGTGGGCTGTCTTGAATTTAAACATCATGGATGGAATGGGATTGTGCTGATTTTGCAGTGTTTTTCGATTTTTGGGGGTGTTCATGGGGAGGGACATGCCATGTGGCTGGTGGCCATTTTGAGTGCAGCTACAGGCACTTGCCATGTGCTGGCAGGCAAGTGGCCATTTTGAATGCAGGCTTTGTTGTTAGGCCTCCAACCATTTTCCCTACTTTTCAACCTTTATTTATGCCAGGGGTAGTGAGTCTTGCATGGGCCTAGTATTTCTGTGGGTTGTCTTGAATTTAAACATCATGGAGGCCATAGATGAATTGGGATTGTGCTGATTTTTCTGTGTTTTTCGATTTTTTTTTTTTGTAAAATTTTGTGTTTTTCGATTTTTGACCTGTTGTTGGGGCCTTGACCAGGGGTAGTGAGTGGTGCATGGGGCCTAGTCTTTCTGTGGGCTGTCTTGAATTTAAACATCATGGATGGAATGGGATTGTGCTGATTTTGCAGTGTTTTTCGATTTTTGGGGGTGTTCATGGGGAGGGACATGCCATGTGGCTGGTGGCCATTTTGAGTGCAGCTACAGGCACTTGCCATGTGCTGGCAGGCAAGTGGCCATTTTGAATGCAGGCTTTGTTGTTAGGCCTCCAACCATTTTCCCTACTTTTCAACCTTTATTTATGCCAGGGGTAGTGAGTCTTGCATGGGCCTAGTATTTCTGTGGGTTGTCTTGAATTTAAACATCATGGAGGCCATAGATGAATTGGGATTGTGCTGATTTTTCTGTGTTTTTCGATTTTTTTTTTTGTCAAATTTTGTGTTTTTCGATTTTTGACCTGTTGTTGGGGCCTTGACCAGGGGTAGTGAGTGGTGCATGGGGCCTAGTCTTTCTGTGGGCTGTCTTGAATTTAAACATCATGGATGGAATGGGATTGTGCTGATTTTGCAGTGTTTTTCGATTTTTGGGGGTGTTCATGGGGAGGGACATGCCATGTGGCTGGTGGCCATTTTGAGTGCAGCTACAGGCACTTGCCATGTGCTGGCAGGCAAGTGGCCATTTTGAATGCAGGCTTTGTTGTTAGGCCTCCAACCATTTTCCCTACTTTTCAACCTTTATTTATGCCAGGGGTAGTGAGTCTTGCATGGGCCTAGTATTTCTGTGGGTTGTCTTGAATTTAAACATCATGGAGGCCATAGATGAATTGGGATTGTGCTGATTTTTCTGTGTTTTTCGTTTTTTTTTTTTGTCAAATTTTGTGTTTTTCGATTTTTGACCTGTTGTTGGGGCCTTGACCAGGGGTAGTGAGTGGTGCATGGGGCCTAGTCTTTCTGTGGGCTGTCTTGAATTTAAACATCATGGATGGAATGGGATTGTGCTGATTTTGCAGTGTTTTTCGATTTTTGGGGGTGTTCATGGGGAGGGACATGCCATGTGGCTGGTGGCCATTTTAAGTGCAGCTACAGGCACTTGCCATGTGCTGGCAGGCAAGTGGCCATTTTGAATGCAGGCTTTGTTGTTAGGCCTCCAACCATTTTCCCTACTTTTCAACCTTTATTTATGCCAGGGGTAGTGAGTCTTGCATGGGCCTAGTATTTCTGTGGGTTGTCTTGAATTTAAACATCATGGAGGCCATAGATGAATTGGGATTGTGCTGATTTTTCTGTGTTTTTCGATTTTTTTTTTTGTAAAATTTTGTGTTTTTCGATTTTTGACCTGTTGTTGGGGCCTTGACCAGGGGTAGTGAGTGGTGCATGGGGCCTAGTCTTTCTGTGGGCTGTCTTGAATTTAAACATCATGGATGGAATGGGATTGTGCTGATTTTGCAGTGTTTTTCGATTTTTTTGTGCTCTATAACTGAACTGATGTTCCTCTGTCTTCCATTTTTTTTAGGTGCACAAGACTCAAGAGAACCACCAGTGCCAGGAAGAAGTCCTGCAGCGGTGTGTGTGTGCAGCATAACGTCACGCGACGTCACGTCTGGCCTCAGACAACTCTACAATTCGTGCAACTGCGGCCTGCTGTCTGACCTGCTCTGAAGAAGATGGCCCCAAAGAAACTTCTCCGTAGCTCCTCTAGCAAGAAAGTTGCTAGTAAGGAGCAGAAGAAGCAAGTTACCAAGGAGGCTGGTGTGCCACCCACCACTTTTTTTGGGAGCAAAAAAAAAAGTACGCCTGCAGCAGCAGGATCTGCTGGGGACCAACCTGAGAGCAGCACCCCTGCTCCATTGGGTTCAGTGCCTCCACCACCACGCCAACTTAAGTCAAAGCCCTTGAGTGCTTCAGAGGCAGTCAGTGTACTTCTCCAATCACCATCGACCAGTGATGTTGGCTCATCGCAAGAAAGTAGCAGCAATGTCCCTGAATCAACACAGGTTGTTGTAACTCATCTGACAAGTGTTGAACAACCACAGCCGCAACAACAACACCATGTGCAAGTACACGCCCAAGTACATGTGGAAGGAGAGGCAGCAAAAGGAGATGCGCAAGCAAAGGTGCATGGACGTTCACAAGTGCCCACAATAGTTGTTCCTCCCGAAGTAGGGGCACATTTGGAAATCGACAATGAAGCTGAGGTATCATTGGAAGCCACTCCTCCTGATGATCATTCATTGTCTTCCACATCCCTAGCAAGGAAAAGATCAAGGGGGGTGTCTACATCTTCTTCAAGCCCACCTCGTTCTGGTGCAAGTGATCTGTCTTGGGAACCACGACAACTGCGGTCTGACAGTGAGGCAGAGGCACACCATGATCTGCCACCGGTACCTAAGCGTAAAAGGAAGGTCGTCCAAAAACTCAAACCTATGGAGTGTGATGAGGCTCAACAAGAAGTGACAGATACTGCTGGTGATGAAGCCTCTCACGATGACGACGAGGCAGTCATCACAAAGGTCACTGCAGCCCCACCGGGCATGCAGCAAAGAGACATTTTGACCCTATCCCGAGAAGCTGCTGAGCGTGATGATGATGTCGGCGAGGAGGCAATGGAAATGGAATCATTAGATTTGGAGTTAAGTAGTACACCAAAACCTACCGCTTCCATATTTCTTCGCAAGAAGGTACCCACCTCGTCCTCGACCTCAATTCGTGGTGGTGAAAGTGCAAAACGTACTGAAGTTCGGCAATCCACATCCTCCACTTCATCTGGCATTAGCAGCAGGACCACCACCACCAGTATCGCCGCCTCCTCCGGCCCCCAAAGACATTTCAAGTCTCCAGTTTGGGACTTCTTTAGTGTTTGCCCAAAAAAGGAAAACGTAGCCATTTGTAGCCTTTGTAAGCTTCGAGTTAGTCGTGGTAAGCTTGGTTCTAACTATGGTACCGGAGGCCAGAGAGGTCATCTTGAGAGAAGGCACCCTGTCCAATGGTTTCCGCACCTAGAGGCGGTCAAGAAAGCCGGAATTGCACGTAATGAAAACGTTGATTTGTCATCTGCTGATGACGAGGAGGTAGAAGAAGACGATTCAAACACTTCACTTACACCCAGTTCCCATGTCAGCAGCACACCCCATGGGAGCCACACTAAGAGTGTGGGAGAGAGTGAGACATCAATGCGGAAAAGTTCATCAGCGAGCGTAACTGGGTCGAAGAGATCATCATCATCCCGTAAATCATTGGTCCAGGGCAACATTAAAAAGATGTTGTTTACAGAAGCGCAATATGAACGCAACCACCCAATGACCCGTCTGTATAACACTAAGCTGGCTAAAATGCTAGCTCTGGACCTTCTCCCTTTTTCTTTTGTAGAAGGGGTTGGTTTTCTAGAATTAGTGACAGTGCTCTGCCCTAAATGGAAGGTTCCTAGCCGGTTCTATTTTGCCCGAGTTGCGGTTCCAGCACTACATGAAGATGTTCTGAAGTTGATTGGGGCAGCTTTGGAGAAGAGTGCTGTTCACACTATACATCTGACAACAGACATGTGGACCAGTGGCGCAGGCGCTGATTACATGTGCATCACTGCACACTGGGTCTCTTTTTCAGGGGCTAAAGCAAAGCTAAACTCAGGTGTTGACACTAACATTGTTTTTAAAGGTGCTCGGAAACATGCAACACTAGCCATGTTTGGTTTGGAGAAACGTCACACAGCAGAAAACATTTTGGATGTCTTTAACACAAAGCCTTAACTGTCTGTCCCCACTAAAACGCAAGGTTGGTTATGTTTCCACAGACAATGGCTCCAATATAGTTAAGGCCATGAGGGACGGTTACTATTTCAGAGTGCCGTGTTTGGCGCACTGTATAAACCTGGTTGTCCAAAAATTCTTGGGTAATAAACGCAGTGCAGCGTACAGTGTATTGGACAACTGCCGAAAAATTTGCAAGCATTTCAGGCATTCTTTTAAGGCCCGCAAGCAGCTGAGGAGCATGCTATATCAAAGTCAAATGCCAGTGAAAGCACTCATCCAGGAGGTGGTAACACGTTGGAACTCAACCTTCTACATGCTTGAGCGTCTGTATGAGCAGTATACGCAACTCGATCAATTTTTCTTGAAAGAGGGTATAGAGGAGCTGAGGATGGGTGGGCCGCAATGGAACATAGTTGAAAGCCTAACACGCATGCTTCGTCCTTTTGAGGTCTTCACACGTGCAGTCAGCAAGGAGGACTCTAATTTGGGAAAAGCTATCCCATTGTTGTACATGCTGGAGGACCAACTGAAGGAGGTGTGTTCTGTGTTTCGAAAAGATGACAAAAAGAAAGACTCTTTGCTTCTGGCTGAGACATTATTAGAGCTCCTACAAGGTGATGAACGTCTTCAAAAGATCCACTCAGAACAGCATTACATTTGTGCTACTATTCTGGATCCACGCTACAAAAAGGCGCTGGCAGGCAGAGCATTCTTTCCTTTTGCTGATGAAGATGTTACAAAGTACAAACGTTGGCTAGCCTTGTCAGCCAAGAAGTTTGAAACAGAACGGCTGGAAATTGAAGGAAATGGCAGTACATCAGCAGGCCATCCCCAGTCAAAACAATCCACTTCTGCACCTGTGGCTGTGGCACAAGTGACCTCTCAGCCGTTAAAGACACCGGCAACCGCATCATCTGCACGAAAGGCAGCAGAAACATTGGAGGCTGAAGAGGATTGGCTAGCTCTGCGTGGGTTTGGTTCTCAAAAGGCCAGAGGCACAGCAAGAGCTACGCAAAGTGGAGGAACCTTGGAGGAGGACCTTGAGTCGATGGTGAAGGACTATCTGAATGACTCCACAGAGGTCTATGTTAATTCTGACCCATTGGCGTATTGGCATGGGAAAAAAGAATTGTGGCCACAGCTCACCAACCTGGCTTTAAACTACTTGTCTTGCCCACTCGCAAGTGTGTCTTCTGAACGGGTTTTCAGTGCGGCTGGTGGGATTGTAACTCCCAAACGGAGCCGCCTCTCGCCCAAAAATGTGGAGAGGTTAACAATGATCAAGATGAATCAGCACCTCATACCACCAGATATAAGAGTACGAGAGAGCGTGCCGGATGAAGAGGAGGTGGCCAGCACCATAGATGAGGGAATTTCTACTCTGTCAGGTGGCACTGACCTCACCCGGGCTGAATTCGCAGAGTATGATGACGAAGCCTTATTCTTATTCCTGGACCGTGATTCCGACTCCGAGCCCTGAAAATGAGACAACGAATCAATAACTTTCTTTTTCATCCTTATTCACTTTTATTCCTGTGTGTCTGTCTTTCTTTGTTGTGCACAGTTAATATAATTCAAACTTTAATCAGATAATCACAAAGACAAGCCCATCAGCAGAACTGTCTTCACTTGTTTGCTAATTTATTTGAAGGTGCCGCAGTCTGCATTCCTCAGGTTCACAAGTTCAGAAGAACATGCTCCTCTATCCTCCTCCTCCAGACTCCTATTTCCATCAAAGCAGAGGGCTGGTTTACGCCCAATGAAGAAAGACTCAGCACTTGTGGGGGTGTTGTTCTACCTCTTTGCAGGTGAGTTGACGGGTCTGGGGGCCATTGCTGGGAAGCACTAAAAGTGGTTTGTGCCAAATCCGAGGCGGAAATTTTTTTGTGTTTTTGATGACTTGCTTGCCTTTGAGGTGCTCTTAGGGGGGGTTCCGTCTGTTTGTGGGTGAGTTTCATGGTCTGAGAGCACTGCTGGGACACTCTAATCTTGATTGCATTTGCTTTTCAGGAAATCCGTCGTGCCAACCCCGACTTATGGCCCAGCTACGCAGCGCGTTTGGACCGAAGGCCCAGAAATATTGCAAGTATGAGAGTTTGCTTTTGGCCTGTTTGGGGGTGTTATACTTCTTGGCGGGTGGGTTGCCGGGTCTTGGGGCATTCCTGGGAAGGTCTAATACCGGGTAGAAGTGGTTGGGACTAAATCCAGGCCGATTTTTTTTTGGGCTATTTCTGACATTTTGCTCTATGTAGCGTTTTCGGGGGCCTGTTTGGGGGGCTTCCTGGTGTTTGCGGGTGAGTTTCGTGGTCTGGGAGCACTGCTGGGACACTCTAATCTTGATTGCATTTGCTTTTCAGGAAATCCGTCGTGCCAACCCCGACTTATGGCCCAGCTACGCAGCGCGTTTGGACCGAAGGCCCAGAAATATTGCAAGTATGAGAGTTTGCTTTTGGCCTGTTTGGGGGTGTTATACTTCTTGGCGGGTGGGTTGCCGGGTCTTGGGGCATTCCTGGGAAGGTCTAATACCGGGTAGAAGTGGTTGGGACTAAATCCAGGCCGATTTTTTTTTGGGCTATTTCTGACATTTTGCTCTATGTAGCGTTTTCGGGGGCCTGTTTGGGGGGCTTCCTGGTGTTTCTGGGTGAGTTTCGTGGTCTGGGAGCACTGCTGGGACACTCTAATCTTGATTGCATTTGCTTTTCAGGAAATCCGTCGTGCCAACCCCGACTTATGGCCCAGCTACGCAGCGCGTTTGGACCGAAGGCCCAGAAATATTGCAAGTATGAGATTTTGCTTTTGGCCTGTTTGGGGGTGTTATGCTTCTTGGCGGGTGGGTTGCCGGGTCTTGGGGCATTCCTGGGAAGGTCTAATACCGGGTAGAAGTGGTTGGGACTAAATCCAGGCCGATTTTTTTTTGGGCTATTTCTGACATTTTGCTCTATGTAGCGTTTTCGGGGGCCTGTTTGGGGGGCTTCCTGGTGTTTCTGGGTGAGTTTCGTGGTCTGGGAGCACTGCTGGGACACTCTAATCTTGATTGCATTTGCTTTTCAGGAAATCCGTCGTGCCAACCCCGACTTATGGCCCAGCTACGCAGCGCGTTTGGACCGAAGGCCCAGAAATATTGCAAGTATGAGATTTTGCTTTTGGCCTGTTTGGGGGTGTTATGCTTCTTGGCGGGTGGGTTGCCGGGTCTTGGGGCATTCCTGGGAAGGTCTAATACCGGGTAGAAGTGGTTGGGACAAAATCCAGGCCGATTTTTTTTGGGCTATTTCAGACATTTTGCTCTATGTAGCGTTTTCGGGGGCCTGTTTGGGGGGCTTCCTGGTGTTTGCGGGTGAGTTTCGTGGTCTGGGAGCACTGCTGGGACACTCTAATCTTGATTGCATTTGCTTTTCAGGAAATCCGTCGTGCCAACCCCGACTTATGGCCTAGCTACGCAGCGCGTTTGGACCGAAGGCCCAGAAATATTGCAAGTATGAGATTTTGCTTTTGGCCTGTTTGGGGGTGTTATGCTTCTTGGCGGGTGGGTTGCCGGGTCTTGGGGCATTCCTGGGAAGGTCTAATACCGGGTAGAAGTGGTTGGGACAAAATCCAGGCCGATTTTTTTTGGGGCTATTTCTGACATTTTGCTCTATGTAGCGTTTTCGGGGGCCTGTTTGGGGGGCTTCCTGGTGTTTGCGGGTGAGTTTCGTGGTGTGGGAGCACTGCTGGCTATATATACTTTACTTTGCAAGAGGTTTGAAGCAAATCCATGGTGGCTGAGGGGACTTAGGGCCTAGCTGCAGAGCGCGCGCGGAGTGATTTGGGAAATTTGTGAAAAAGTGACTAAGTCCCCATTTTTGTACTTTTGCTCTTTGGCTGTTTGGGGGTCTTCTACTCGTTTTCTCCTGGGTTGACGGCTCTGGGGCCATTGCTGGGAAGCTCTAATACCGGATAAAAGTGTTTTGGACCAAATCCCAGGCGGAATTTTTTTTGTGTTTTTGATGACTTGCTTGCCTTTGAGGTGCTCTTAGGGGGGGTTCCGTCTGTTTGCGGGTGAGTTTCGTGGTCTGGGAGCACTGCTGGGACACTCTAATCTTGATTGCATTTGCTTTTCAGGAAATCCGTCGTGCCAACCCCGACTTATGGCCTAGCTACGCAGCGCGTTTGGACCGAAGGCCCAGAAATATTGCAAGTATGAGATTTTGCTTTTGGCCTGTTTGGGGGTGTTACGCTTCTTGGCGGGTGGGTTGCCGGGTCTTGGGGCATTCCTGGGAAGGTCTAATACCGGGTAGAAGTGGTTGGGACAAAATCCGCGCGGAAAAGCCTTTAGTTTTGGCACTTTTTGTAACTTAGGGTTCGTTAGGGTTAGCCCTAGCAGCAGGATTGCATGTGTATCGGGGTGTTCTAGATTTTTCAAACTGAGTTCTGGGGTCTTAGAGCACTCGTGAGAATGTGTAATTTTGGTTGCAAGTCATTTGAAGAAAATCCATGGTGGGAAAGGGGGGATTTGGCATAGTTAAAGAAAGCCTTTGCCACTATTCTTAACTTAGGGTTCGTTAGGGTTAGCAGTATTTCTATTGCATGTGTTTGAGTGGGGGGGATTTCGAGTCTTGGAGCGATGCTGGCTATGGCTACTTTTGCTTGGTTGCTTGCAAGTGGTTTGAATGCAATCCACGGGGGGTAATGGGTAATTAGGGTACTTCGGCCTACTTTTACTTTCAAAGTAAGTTTTGTCTCCAGTTTTCTGCTAGGCCTCGTTTTTTGGGTGGGAGCACTGCTAGGAAGATCTATTTTTGTTCTAAAACACAGTTTACAGTACACCTAGCTTGAGGGGCAAGATCCGCTACATTAATTTGCCCATACTTATTTATCCTTCAAAAGGTGACTCAGAGTACGCACTTTCAAAAACATTGTACTGTCTGTCTACTAGGAAAAACAAATTGTGACTTTTTGCACTCCACAGCCTACATACCTTATATTTATTTATCAGTGGTGTTGTAATATTATATCACTTCCTGTTTTTCGTTGCAGAATTACAGGCCGGGTTTCAGTCTCTGCAATGGGGAAAAAAGGATGGAGTCAGGCTTCACAGTAGCGAGCCACAATTCAGCATCAGGCAGGCAGTGGACAGGGTGTCTTCTGGTGACCAACATCGGTGGACGAAGCGTCGGCTGCAATGGAGGAGTGCCGCTAATAGGAGGATTTTTTTTCTGCGGGCAACTTACTTACCACTTCCAACAGGACCACTACAACCACATAGATACAGTATCCCTTGCCTTTTTCTCTGACTGTGACTGCATTTCTTTGCTCTCTCTCGGCTTCTACATTGATCCCTTAACACATCACTTAGTCCACTCCACTATCTGCACCACACATAGTCATTTGTAAGTGCTCCTACGTAATTCGCAAGTCGCAGCACGCCCCAGGCCGTAGAGGACTGGGATGGCCCCAATGATGAAGCATGTCACCAAGGGGCAACCCTGGTGAGTGAGGGGACACCTAGAAAAAAAGCAATTTCTCCTTTTCTATCTACTATACCTTCTGTCAGGTTACGCAGCCCCTAAGCGCCTACCGTACTATGAAACTACATTTCCCATGAGTAGGCGGGAGACTTGCAGACTATTTAGTGAGACTATATGAGAGTACCCTTGTATGTTAGGACATCACTTCACTGATGCCTGTCTTGTCTTCTCTTACAGGTATCCTTTCCCTGCTGACCCTACCTTTACCCATCCCACATTTTTTATTTTAGTTTGTTATTTTTCTCCCTCGCCTAATGCCTCGAACACCCTGTGTTTACACTTCTGGGTGTTGGTGACATTTGGAGGTGGAACCATATTTGCATCGACTGGATCACGGGGAGTAAACGTGACACCTTCCAGACCAACCCCATTGAGTGTTGTTGTGAATGGATTTATAGTGACCAGCAAGGCTCTCGGGTATCTGGCTACAGAGACCTTATGTTGAATATAGTTATCAATAATTCCACACAGGCCCTGTACTGTCGCATTCTTTCTTTCCACAGTTGTCGATGATATATTCTTACTCTGCTTGACAAAGAACCATTGCTAATGTGAAAGAACTTCAACCGAATTAGTAGTTATACTTTACCATTTGTTAGGCTACAATGTGGCACTGCTCTACTGTACTTCTGTCACCTGCTATATTCTCAGTTGTACCGTTGAATTGCTCAGGAGGACAAACCAGATTTCATTTTCTTTTTTTTCATAGGCATGCAACTGCCACTGTGTCACACCACTACTACCACCGCTATGAGGAAATTTTATCCGACCAAGATTGCCAACGTTATTCGGTGTTTCCCGTGGAGCCAGCCCTGGGCCTAGCCCTACTTTCAAACACAAATTACAGGTAAGATAAGCGTTTGGTGGTTTGGGGGTATAATGGAGTATTAGTACGAGAGACGAGAGCCTGAAGGTAGTACTACTAAAGTCCTAGGACTCTTGGATTCACTTCACTTAGTCTGTGAGAGGCACTTAGTGTTGAAAACATTTGGGCATTTACACTTAAAGGAAGAAAATGGAACTAAACTTTCAGGAAAACAGTCAACGTTAAACCCCCACCCACCAGGCAAGCAGTAAAAAACAGGTATGCTCAGATAAAGTTTGAAAAAGTATATTTATATCCCTAACAAAATAATCTCCCGCAAGACCCTCCCTAACCCCAACGATTGTCCTTCAAAAGTCCCCAAAAACCCAACTCCCAATTCCCACCCCCCAAAAGTCTCTAAAAAAGGGGCAAGGGACACTATGGGTGGATGCTGTTCACTTTTTGGGCCAGGGCATCATGCTCCTCGCGGAGCAAGGCGAGCTCCTGCTGAAGGCGGGACACCATCAGGGTGGTGCGGCGCAGGCGTGCCTTCACTGCCTTGCAGGTGCAAGGCCTGTGAGAAGCAGCTGTTGGCCTTGCTGCTCGGCGGTGGCGTTTGCCTTTGGCAGCCCGGCTCAGTCTCGGTGGACCACTGTGCTGGGTCACGGTGGCAGCCGGTGAGGCCACGGAGGACGACGTTGTCGTTGTTGTCGACCGCACACTTTCCACGTCCTCCAGGGCCACCAGCCGCCGATATTCCGCAACAGTGGCCTCGATTCTCCGTTGCCGGGCCGCTCTAGCCAGCTCCTTCCTCCTTGTTCGTTTGGAAGGAGAACCTATATGAAGAAAGAAAGACATAGTCTGTAACCAATGCTCTTTAAGATTAACTCAATCATTCAGCAGAAATGTGTGCTGCAGTACAACTAGCAACTTGCAAGCGCATTACATAACTATTGAGGCCAGTATCTATCTAACCTCACACTTCTTCATCCTTGCTCTAACATTAGTGGGAGTTTAAGGAACAAATTCTATGAGCACTGTGGACTTCCATTGGAGTCGACTATGAAAGTACACCAGTCTTATTCTTCTTCTTGTCTCTTGTTTTGGAAAATTGGTACGTTATTTTCTGCAAGCCGGCATAATGCCAGCGCGGTAAACTTGCACCCGAGAAAAAGAGACGCACGCCATGAGGAGTGACCTAGACTTGCGTTGCCGTTGCGTTACTGTACCCGTCCAGTACATGCAGGTGGTGAATCTCTTACTTTTCTATTACGGGTGGCACTGAGAATACTCTGTTACAACTCAAGGGCTACTGCTTAATTAATTTAACTTTCACCCTACAGTGGAAATGAGTACTAGAAATGGAAAATTGAAGAAGATAAATAATCTGATTATCTATCACTTCACATGGGATGTTTTTGCTTATATATGGGATGACTTTAGGTGCTTTACTTTTTATTGAGTGACAGGCAGTGATACATCCACACATGAATGACTGAGTACTACTAAACTTATTAAGAGAGGTAGGGAGTGGCCACCATAATAACCGGATCTATGCAGTGCTTGCAATACAAACTACTGCTACTATTTATGGTAGTATTTGGACAAAATTAAAAGTTCTTTTCCTTGCCTTTCCTACACTGGAACGGACGTGCGGGTGCAGTGTTAGTGTTACATGCTCTTCAAAGTTACACTTAGTTCATCCACTGACCGTCTACTCTCTCTAGATCATGGGTACCACAAACTTTCTCTCAGGGGCTACATTTACAGTGTAGTTTGGGGCCGAGGGCCGCACTGGTGGGGGCGGAGTCAGAGGGGGCGGGGCTAAAGCAAAACGATAACTTGTGACCATGAGGTTGCACACAGGTCCCTGCAGCAGATGCCCTCATCCACTGAGCCACCAGACCCAGCATTTACATACATCTCTCTCCCTCCTGCTGTCCCTCCTGCCCTCCCTCCATCTCTCTCTCCCTCCTGCCCTCCCTCTCCCTCTGTCATCTCACTGTGTGTGTGTCTATCTGTGTCAGCCTTCAGCCCGGGTTGAGACCGCTTCCTCAACGCGCACACACAGACAACAACACCAAAGTACTTAACAGGTCTTTAAAAGACCATTAACATATTATTGAGGCTTTGTTTGTTTTAGCGCCCCTGCTTCTCCACCCTGACAATCACTGCTTGCCCGGCCCCACAGAGCAGAGGCTTAGTTCTATTTCACCTCTTTGTGGCCTTGCATCTCCACTCTGCTCTGTGGGGGCCGGGGGAGCAGTGATTGTCAGAGTGGAGATGCAGGGGCGCTAACAGGTGAAATACAAAAAAGCCTCTGCTCTGTGGGGGCCGGGGGAGCAGTGATTGTCTGCAAGGTCAGCGCACCGCCAACGAAGGCTTGCCGGGCCACCACCGGCCCGCGGGCCGTACTAGGAGTACCCCTGCTCTAGATACACATATGCTATCTAAGAGTCAGATAGTAGCATGATCCAGGTATATGGACACATACAGTTTCTGTGTCACCCACCCAGGCTGTTGTCCTTCCACCCATCATTGCTTCATCATTCACCCAGCCATGCATCTCATATTCTTGCCTTCCCAGCTAGTCTTCAATCTCAATAAGTAAGGAATATATAAGAGCTTACCTCTGGCCGCCACCACCACCGTCTCAACTCTCACAGCTGCCGCCGCCGCCTCCTCCCCTGAAGCATCGCCCGATTCGCCCTCCGCCTCGGTGTCGAGCACCACCACCTCCACACTGGCCCCGCCACCAGATGTTCCACCTACAAAGTACATTTAAGAATGTTAGAATAAAGCAGTCACTAGTATTTGGTCTAGGAATGAAGACATGTGAAAACAATGTAATTTGTGACTGTCGTTAAAGTTAAAAAAAAATGTCCCTTTTTCCAGGGAAGGTTGTCTTGCTGCACTTTTTGGCACAACTGATGAAGGCTGTTTTTTTAACACGCACCATTTTTCTCCACACAGACAGAAGATGGACTTCTAACAACAAGATCAAGTTGAAACCAGGTGAGAGCTCGGCTCGACCACAAGAAATGTCTTCAATTAATCGTCAGCACTAACCACTTTTCCATTATCAGTTAAACGTTTAGTTTTATTATGACTTCATTTTAATAAATGTGTTTACTTTTAATAAAGCTTTTAAAGTTAAATACAATCTGTGTTTTTTGGTCCAGACTAGAGTGACTGAGCGAAAGGTTTTGCAATTTTTGCAAGCATGAGTCCAGATAGAACACTTCAAAAGACATTATGGACAATCCCAGAGGACTGCACTAAGTTGATAGAGCTATTGCTGACTAGAATCATGGGAGTTTCGCCAACCGTGCAATCTTAGTTAGCTACACAGACAGACTAATAAGAATAATCTAGTAATACCACAGGGAGTCATAGTAGAGGCAGGATAAGAATTTAGATACAGTCTACAAGAAGAGCAAAGACAATTTTGAAAAAAGTCAAATGAGGAACGCTAGGAAAAATAGGTACTAGTCTAAAATGAAAACTTACTGGGGCCAGCAGAGGAGCCCTCGCCTGCCCGATCCTGGCCCTGTTGATGAACAGCATCCGCCGCCTGCTGCTCCTGTGTCCTCCTCTCGCCCCTGGGGGGAGCTGACGTACAACATGAAAGAAAGAACAGAAAACATGGATGATTGTTGCTTGTCAATGTCAACCAAATCAAACATTTCAAAAGAACAATAACAAAATATTTCTGCGAAATTATATTGATTATGGTTACTTTTCATTTATATGCGGACCTGTGACTTCGAAAGTCACGTAACTCACTAAACAAAGTACTGAAACGTTCACCTAGGACTGGCAGGCAGCAGTCCGCAGGCAAGACGCAAAGTGACAGACAAACTCCATTGTGATTTCAGTCAGATCAGTGACAACACTAACAGTTGCCTGCTACATTACCAGTCATTTAAATAGTCAAACTATCAATCCACCGCCACTATTTTTCTTATTGTCAGGGTTACAAAGGAAGGGGCAGATTTAAGCCCTTGCGGCTCTTTTGCGCCGTTCTTGCGTGACTTTTGTGACGCAGCAGCTAAACAAAAAAGGGCGCCATGGTGCGGCGTATAATATTATAACAACGTGACGCATTTGGGAGATGCATCCCGTTATAAAGCCCTGCGCCATCAGGGGGCGTTCCGGCGCAAGGGAGGGCATTCCTGCGCTGGAACACATCCTAATAGTGGCTGAGGGAAATCTACAAAATATCAATCAGTCACCTTTAGGACAATGATGCGTCACACAAACCCTGCACCTGCTTGAAGCAGACGTACGGCTTGACCCAGCATTGGGGAGATAGGGTACCCCAGAGCATTGATGGAGCTGCGCCATCGTTGCGACGCAACTCCAGCAGTAAAGCTTCGGTGACGTTTTGGGCCCATGGGGCGCCGCATTGCAAATACGGCGCACCATGTTTGGTGGTGGTAGCGGGCCGCACAATTAATGGCGCATCCCTGCTACTTTGCAGGGATGCGACGGTAATTGCAATTCTGCCCCTTAGGGGCATACTTACTTACGCGTTCTGGCGCATCTCCAGAGATGCGCCAGATCAAATGCGTCACGCAAAACTACCCTTGCGACACGGCAGATGTGCCTCATTTACAATGCGGCGCGCCCTGGCGCAAGGGTAGGCACTTGCGTGACGCATCTCGTCACGTAAGAGCGGCGCATCGCTGGAGTCACGTCGCCAACGCAATGCAACTCCAGTAATGCTCAGGGCCACCCAATACTTTACATGCTGTGTCAGTCCTTTCGCCTGCTTCGAGCAGACATAAGGAATTGAATTGACGTAGCAGCGTCGCAGAAGTGCCTGCGTTAAATCTTGTAGATTTCACGCAGGCAATTTTGCGAGGCGCACAGCCGCTGGACCGCCCACCCTGCGTACTAGGAACGCACCCATTGTGGTGCAGGCCCATGGCTTTATAACGTGACGCATCTCCCTAGATGCGTCATGCTGTAAATGACTTGCAGGGATGCGGCACGTTTACGCCGCTGTTGCGTCACGCAAGGCAACGTAAACGTGGCGCAAGGGGCTTGTAAATGTAATCTGCCCCCTAGTGTCTAGCATTACGCAGTTCTGTTAAGTACACTCATACATAATAGTTACTCAGGCCAATGAGACCACGAAATAGAAAACAAATAAGCATAGTAGCAACCCCACTGAGAAGGAGAGCAGTGCACCTGAAATGCACAGAAGATTTTGAAATATAATTTAACTACAATGTAATCGTCATCAGCGGCATTATTGGCTTGCTCCATGTAAAAAACAAATATTTGCAATACAACAACACAGAGCAGGAGAAAACATCATAGTAGTGAGTGATTAAATGCCAATGGCTACTACTACTCACCAAGGCCGGGGATCTCCAAGCCGAGCTGGTCCAGCAGGTCGCGCTCGCGGTCCAGGAGGTCCGTCCAGCGATGGGTGACCTGGCTGTAGGTGCGCTGGACCCCGTAGAGGTGGGATATGGCCCAGCACACCTTCTCCCACCGCTTCCGGCGCTCCCGCATGTTATAGCCGCCGGCCGCGATCCTGCCGCCTCCCGCGATGGTCCTGGGCAGGCGGCGCTGGACGAAGTAGACCAGCGCGCCCACTTCCTCCGGGCTGAATATCTCCCGGCGCGTCACCTGCTCCCCCCTCGATCTCACGCCTGCTGTCCTGCCACTGGGTCCAGCACTACTCCCCGCCGCCGCTGCGGCCCTCAAGTGCCTGGGCAGCTTCACGGCGCCTGGCTTGACCATGGTCTGGGCAGGTAAGGTAGGAAGAAGTAGAAAATTAAGAAAGAATAGGATAGGGAAGAAGAAAAGAAAAGAGTTTACAAAAGTAGTTTAAAAGTAAAGAAAAATAGCAGAAAAGACAAAAATATACAGCTAGGAAAAGAGAGGGATAGATAAGAAGCAAAATCGTAAAAAAAAAACTGAAAACAAGCAAAGGATGGGAAAGATATCAAGAGGATTAAACACCATGCCCAGACACAGGAAATGAATGAAAAACAAGATGGCCGGCGCCCGTTTCCGAGCGCGAAAGTCAGTTCGCGCGAGATTTTCCTCGCGATCTCGTGCGAACCTCTAGATTTCCCGCGCGATCTCGTGCGAACCTCTACTCGCAATGCGCTTACTGCGCGAGATTATACATAGCGGGCGGAAACGGAAATACGTCACGCAAACAAAATGGCCGCGCCCGTACTCGACCTTGGGGTAAATTCGCGTGTTGCGCTGCAAGCGGCTCGCGAATACTGCAAAAAAACTCGCGAAACAACAAGCCGCAAAAAAATAAAATGCTCATTCGCACGAATTGGCGGCTTCCGCGGTCGGTTTCGCACGACGCCGCGCCCCGCGAATAGCGCGAAAAAAACCGCAAAACGATTTCAGCAAAAGCAAAAGCAATGAGCAGGTGCAAAAGGTCAACCTCATGATTTGTAACGATTCTTTGTATTGCTTCCTGAGGGGGCCCTCCAGAATTCGGTTGCCTGCTTGCAACTATTGTGTGACCCTGCTCTGACCTTAACTGTATGCCACAAAGGTCCTGATTTACAGCTAAAGGAGCAGACAAGCAGGTGCCAGGCTGGAACTTTAAATTCTTTCAGTGACACATTAATTAGCCCCTAATTCATTATTGTCAGTTGGGGCAGGGCAGGTGTTGTAACTAATTTTGCAACAATGAAAGCACTTAGCAAGTGCAAAAGATCACTAATCAGGGCGCACTAAGGAAGCAGGTGCCAGCTAAAAAAATATTCTGTGACACATTAATCAGCCCCAAATTAATTCAGGTCACTTGAGGCAGGGAAGGTGTGCTTTGCTTTGCCGAAAATAATGTACACTGGACAACCAGAGGGTGTGGTGATGAAACAGAGGGTGGCATGGGTGGGCCAGAGGGTGGCATGAGTAGTCAGAGAGTGGCAGTGGTGACAGAGAGTGGCAGTGATGAAGAAGAGTGTCCCAAACAGGCTGGACACGTAGAAACAACAAGTTCGCAAAACTTGCGACCCGACAGGTAAGTTCGCAAATTGCGAAATTGTAAAAACCCTCGCGAACTGGCAGAAACACGGGCGAACACAAAAAAAAAAAAAAATCCGCAAATTCGCGGGAATTCGCGGATTTTGCGGATTGCGAATCCGCAAATCCGCAAAATTCGCGAACGCGAGATCCGCAAAATTCGCCCATGCTTAGACGTGAGTCCCTTGCTCACTTTGCCACTGGATTCAAGCAAGCCGGGCTGAAGACAGCTGGAATGCCAGAAACCGGTCCTCGGAAGCTTGTTTCCGGTCCAGGGAAGACATGGCTTGGCAGTTCGGGCTGGACTGTTCCCATGAGGCACAGGGTCAGACTGATTTGCATATAGCCGTGTCTGAACTGGGGTGGCAGAGTGGGCTAAAGAACAGTGATGGATTAAACCCAGATCTTTTGACTGGGTGTGAGTGTTTGATTGATTCAGATGCTCTGTCCATCACCACCCCCTTTTGTACCGCTTTTGGCCGCCATACGCGTGGCAGGGAATGCTTGGACGTGAGTCCCTTGCTCACTTTGCCACTGGATTCAAGCAAGCCGGGCTGAAGACGGCTGGAATGCCAGAAAACGGTCCTCGGAAGCTTGTTTCCGGTCCAGGGAAGACATGGCTTGGCAGTTCGGGCTGGACTGTTCCCATGAGGCACAGGGTCAGACTGATTTGCATATAGCCGTGTCTGAACTGGGGTCTTAGAGTGAGCTAAAGAACGGTGATGGATTAAACCCAGATCTTTTGACTGATTGATTCAGATGCTCCGACCATCACCAC